>NC_138177.1:167783441-167857592 GCF_964165515.1 Mesoplodon bidens | reverse complement strand
ATCCTTGTTAATAAACACCACCTGAGTTGCCTGTGAAAACACAGTGGGCTCTCTCTGTTTTCAGCCAACTTGGGAGGAAGTTATCAAGGCTTTGACAGCATCTCACAGGCACCAGTGACAAAGCATTAGGCCCCAAACCAAACACTTTCTAGAAATAATTTGAAAACACAATGGGGAAACGTGGCTGTACTCTTGATTCTGTCATTCCCCTGCTGTGTGATTTTGGGCGACTTACCTCTGCTTCCTGGGCCTCAGTTTCCTGTTTGTAAACAGGGAGATCCCCTAAGAGACCCCCTAAGATCTCTTCTCTCTTTTTATAAATATTAATTGAGGGCCCATTGTGTGGCCGGGATAGAGTGCTGGGCTCCAGGGATCCAGCCGTAAACCAGTCTGATGCAGGAAACTGCCGGATTCTACAGGGCAGAGTTTTTGACATTTGCTAGCTGGCAAACCTCCTGGTGTAACATTCTGTGATTGTCTAGACCCCAACCTCCCCCCAAAGCCTTCAATCAAATTAGCACAATCCCACTTTATTTATTTATTTATTTATTTATTTGGCCTCACCATGCAGCTTTCGGGATCTTGATCTCCCAACCAGGGATCGAACCCATGCCCGCTGCAGTGGAAGCGTGGAGTCCTAATCACTGTACTTCCAGGGAATTCCCAGCACAATCCCACTTTAAAGACACCTAAACAGGTACAGCCACTATGGAGAACAGAATGGAGGTTCCTTAAAAAACTAAAAATAGGACTTCCCTGGTGGTGCAGTGGTTAAGAATCCGCCTGCCAATGCAGGGGACACGGGCTCGATCCCTGGGCCGGGAAGATCCCACATGCTGCGGAGCAACTAAGCCTGTGCACCACAACTACTGAGCCTGTGCTCTAGAGCCCGCGAGCCACAACTACTGAAGCCCAGCGCCTAGAGCCCGTGCTCCGCAACAAGAGAAGCCACCGCAATGAGAGGCCCGCGCACTGCAATGACTCGGCGCAACTAGAGAAAGCTGGTGTGCAGCAATTAAGACCCAATGCAGACAAAAAATAAATAAAATAAATAAAATTAAACTTTAAAACAGCTTTAAAAAAAAAACTAGAACTGCCATATGACCCAGCAATCCCACTCCTATGCATATACCTGGAGAAAACCATAATTTGAAAAGATACATGTACCCCAATGTTCATTGTAGCACTATTTACAATAGCCAGGCTATGGAAGTAACTTAAATGTCCATGAACAGAGGAATGGATAAAGATGTGGTACATATATAAAATGGAATATTACTCATCATAAAAAAGAACAAAATAATGCCATTTGCAGCAACATTGATGACCTAGAGACTGTTATACTGAGTGAAGTAAGTCAGACACAGAAAGACAAATATCATATGATAACGCTTATGTGGAATCTAAAAAAGGGGTACAAATGAAGTTATTTACAAAACAGAAGTAGAGTCACACATGTAGAAAACAAACTTATGGTTACCAGGGGATGGGGGCGAGAGGGATAAATTGGGAGATTGGAATTGACATATACACACTACTATATATAAAATAGATAACTAATAAGAACCTGCTGTATAGCACAGGGAACGCTACTCATTACTCTGTAATGGCCTATATGGGAAAAGAATCTAAAAAAGTGGATATACGTATATGTATAACTGATTCACTTTGCTGTACACCTGAAACTAACACAACATTTTAAATCAACTATACTCAAATAAAAATGTTTTTTAAAAGGCTATAAATGGGCTTCCCTGGTGGTGCAGTGGTTAAGAATCTGCCTGCCAATGCAGGGGACACGGGTTCGAGCCCTGGCCTGAGAAGATCTCACATGCCGCAGAGCAACTAAGCCCGTGCGCCACAACCACTGAGCCTGCGCTCTAGAGCCCATGAGCCACAACTACTGAGCCCGCGTGCTGCAACTACTGAAGCCCACGAGCCTGTGCTCCGCAACAAAGAGAAGACACCGCAATGAGAAGCCCGCGCACCGCAGGGAAGAGTAGCCCCTGCTCACTGCAACTAGAGAAAGCCCTCGCACAGCAACGAAGACCCAGGGCAGCCAAAAGGCTATAAATAATATAAATTAAAAAAAAAAAAAGACACCTACACAAACCCCCTGCAGCTCACACTCGGCCTGGTGTATCTGTAAGGCTCCTTCTCCCCTTCTGCCCTGGCAGAAGTCTGACCTGGGAGACGTGGCCTTGGTGCGCTGAGCGCCTGGCGCCTGGGGGTGGGTGTGGGTGTGCCAAAACTGGAATCTCAAGAAGGACCCAGGCCAGGAGAAGCGCGAGGACACTGCGGTGAGGCGCCGCCCAGCCAGCGTCCCGAGCCTGGCGCCCCCAGGACGGCCCCCGAGGCAGGGACCGAGGGGGTCAGTCGGCCCCTCCCCGGGATCACCTGCGCGGGGCGGGGCGGAGCCGGGGGCGGGATTCCGGGCGGCCGGAGCCGGGGCTGCTGCGGTGGCGCCGGCGGGAGGCGGAGCGGGCGGCGGCCGGCGCGCAGGGCTCCCCCGAGCAGGTAGGAGGCGCGGGACGCCGGGGACGCCGGGTCTGCAGGGAGCGCGGGCGGCCTGGCTCAGGCGCAGCGGCTCGCTGTCCACCTGCCGCGCTCCGCGGAGGGGTGACGGGAGAGGGAGAGTGAGGGGTTCCCAGTCCCACCCCCATCTGCGTTGGAAGGGGTGCCTGGGTTCTGCGCGCGAGGGCGGTGGCCGGGGTGGAGGGAGGGATATCGGTCACCTTTTGCGGGTTTTGGAAATGGGGATGGGGCATGCGTACAGGTGCCCGGAGTGCCGAGCAAGCTCGACCCTCGCGGAGAAGTGCCCCGAGCGCCAGCCTGCGTTTGGGGGGTTGATATTCCGGGCATCCAGCAGGCAGGTCGTTTCCTTGTCCCACCCCCCTCACCAAGCCTCCGGCTGAGGGTCCGAGACTCCCCGGAAGAAAAGGGAACGGACTCGGCCAGCCAGGAGGTAAAGGGATTTTGAACCACTCAGGACCTGTGTTGGCTTCATCTGTGAAATGGGCGTCTGGATGGGTGAGCCCTGTGCGGAGGCCCCTCCAGGAGGAAGATCTGCGATGAAAACCCACAGCAGGGGGAGGAAACCAGTGTTCTAGCTTAGATCAGCAAACTCAGCAGCTCCGGGGTGGCTCACTGGACTAGCTGCTCCAGAGGAAAGAGGTGGGGACACGTTCTGTGGTCTGGATATCTGGCAGGAGGAGAACATGGGTGTGTCAAATACTAGAGCAGGCTTAGAGGGACCAAGGAAGCCATCTAGTCTGGGAGGAGGATCTGGAGGGGTGCTTGGAGGAGGTGGGATTGAGTAGGGGTGGGGAAGAAAGCATAGTGCTGGTGCTTTAGAATCAGTCAACCTGGACATAGGTGGCCAAAAACTTAGTCTTGGGCAGGACCCTGCATTTCTCTACAGTTCCCTTTGCTCCGTAAGTGAAACAATTTCTTTGACAGAGTGCCAGGTAGTCCATATAAAGTGCTTAGTACAAGGTCTGTATATTATAGACACTCCGTAACTATAAGCTGTTAATTTCCACTAGACTGTAGCTTCTTTTTTTTAATACATAAATTTATTTATTTATTCACTTATTTAATTTTTGACTGTACTGGATCTTCGTTGCTGCATGTGGGTTTTCTCTAGTTGCTGAGAGTGGGGGCTACTGTTTGTTGCCGTGGCTTCTCTGTTGCGGAGCACGGGCTCTAGGCACGCGGGCTTCAGTAGTTGTGGCACGTGGGCCCAGTAGTTGTGGCTCGTGGGCTCTAGCGCGTGGGCTCAGTAGCTGTGGTGCGTGGGCTTAGTTGCTCCGCGGCATGTGGGATCTTCCCGGACCAGGGCTTGAACCTGTGTCCCCGGCATTGGCAGGCGGATTCTTAACCACTGCGCCACCAGGGAAGCCCTAGGCTGTAGCTTCTTGGGGGCAGGGGCCATGTCTGTTTGGTTCACCATTATATGGTACCTGGCATATAGTAGGTCTCACTACGTATTGGTTGAATGAATGAACAGTGAATGAGTATGTAGTACAACAGTTGGCCTGTGGTAAGTAGTCAATAAATAGCAGTGAATTTAGAGATGATCAGATCCTAACAGATGGGATGATGTAGGAGACGGTGGTTTAGGTGGATGGAGCAGCATAACAGATTAAGATAAGCCCAGAGTAACAGATTTGGGGCACCCCCTTTTATGGGGGGCAGGGGAGTAACATGATAAGCTCATCCAGAGCACAGAGGTAGGGAGGGCACACAAAATCCTGGAATCCTGAGTCCCAGCAGCCACATGGGCGTAGATGAAGGAGCTGGAACTCTAGGTAGGCCAAATACTTTTCTCACATCCTCTAAGTGTCCACCTCCAAATTACAAGGGTAAGGGGAGGTGGGTGGGCATGGGGGAAGACACAGCAAAGGACTCTGGGTGCCTGATGGGAATGGAAGATGAAAGGGGAGAGGGGCTCCCATGGCCCCTTCATGGGGTGGGACACTCCTCACCTTGTCCTGCTGTCTCCTGGCTGGCGGTGAGGTAGCTGAAGGGGGCAGTGTGGTGCCAGGCGGACCAACTACTGTGTGTGTGCTGAGCCAGGCTCACAGTGAGTTGGGCTAGGGGAACGTGTTGGGTCTCTGGGGGAATCTGCTGCAGTGGATTCAAAGCTTATCCCCGTGGCCGGTTCGCACACCCCTTATCACCCCTGTGGACAGTGGCCACTGATGCCTCAGGCTGGGAGGGAGCTATGTCCTTGAGGTGGAGCCACTCTTAGCAAAGTTAGGGACCTTCAGCCTGTCTGACATCCTGGCAGGCAGCCTCATTGGGTTTCCATCTCCCTGTGGTGACTAAGAGTCCGTGAGAAGCAAAGATCTGAAGTGAAGGTGAGAGATTTGGGGGAACACATCAAGAGGAGATGGGAGGCACTGTATCCCTCAAAAGAGCCAAGTTCAAAGCTTCTCCTTTTAGCACTTTCCATAATTGCTCATAATCATTTAATGTCTGTGTTTCCCACCGACTGTAAACTCTATGGGGACAGGGAGCAAGCCTGCCTCCTTCCTTACTGCATCCCCACCTACGACAGTGTCCGGCACGTGGTAGGCATTCAGTGAATGTCTGTGGAATGCACAAACCTGGGCTGAGGACTGGGGCTCTTGGCATTGAGAGAGGAGAACACCCCCTGACAGAACTGATGTAAGTGCCACAAGTTCTTTTTCCCCTGTCCCGTCCCTACCCCACAGCTTGAAGGGTGCGTCCCCCTGTCACATGTTCTGTGCCTCCACCCTCTCTCCTGCCACCATCAGCGTCTTTTCTCAGGGAAGAATCCACTCCTAGTAGACATTTACACCTCAGGGTGAGGCCTAGGCCCTGTACCGCTGCTCCCAGCCCTACTGCCCTTGACAGTCAGCCCCCCGGAGACCCCTGGGGCTTTGAGAGCAGGAAAGCACCATCCAAGCTGATCCCCATCCCATTGCTCCTGGGGCTCAGGGTCACAGAAGGTAGGAGCTACAGAGACCCTTAAAGGTAACAGAGGACTCCCTCCATTTAAAGGTGAGAAAATGGGGATCCGGAAAGGATGAGATACACTCGGTCAGTGGAGGGTTAAGGGGAGACCTCAAGTCTCCTAATCCAAGTGCTTTGTCACTACAGTGGGCTGTGAGAGTCTCTGGGAATTGTAAATCCTGCAACATTTCTCTTTACTTTCCCATCTTCCAATAAAATGGAATGGAAGGTTAAAAAAGGAATGGTAAAGTGGATTTTAAGTTGCCCAATAAACCCTTTTAATTAAAAAAAAAACCTCATATGATGAAAATAGACCCCAAATTATGTATGTCCAGTTTACTTTTTAAAAGATGTATGTTTGATGTTGGAGAAAAATAATCCAAAATAGGAACCTCTCTAAACTAGGCTAAGTATTGCTGGCCAGCAGTGCCTGTGTTAAGATGCCCCCTGCACGCTGCCATGCAAGAGCCTCTGAAGGCAGCCCAGAAGCAGCGGCGTGTTTATTTCTCCTGGACAACCTCCAAGCGCCGAGCACACTGCCCTGTTGGGTTCCCCATCTCCATCCATCTGGCCTCCTGATGCAGTCATTGACATCTGGGCTTCTGGCATCCCACTCTTTGCTTTGGGATCTGGCAGGGTGGATCCCTCTTTGCCTTCTTTCAGAGGAATTCCTTATCAGGAGGAAAGATCCTCGGTGGGCAGGAGGGGGGCAGGAAGAGGGGAAGGGGACTGAGCCAAGGCAAGAGCCTGCCAGCAGGTCTCTGGATTCCTGAGCAGGGCTGGGTGTAGGTAGAGTTGAGCCGGTAGGGGCAGTGGCAGCTGGGCTGGAACCTATCATGTGGTTTGAAACTCCTGGGGGTGCTGGCTGCAGTTTGGCCTAAGGAAGGAAAAGAGGCTGTGCCAGTCTCTAAGACAGAGAGGCCTGTTCTTCAGCCAGCTTCCAGGCCTGTTGTGAGGGGCCTCCTGCCTGGGCCAGATACTCCTGAGCTGTTGGGGCCCTCAGTGGGGCTGCCAGATCCTATGGTACGTCCTGGGCAGCTTCAGGAGGTGGAGGGGACGGTCTTAGAAGCTCCTGGCATTTCAAGGACCCGTGCAGACCCTGGACTGCCAGTACACCTCGCTCCATCCAGGGCAGCCTCAGCCAGCAGTGAGGATGGGGCACAGAGCAGGCACATAGGCCTCTGCTTTTGAGCTGTGGGATCTTGGTCAAGCCACATCGCCTCTCTGAGCCTCAGTTTCCCAATGTATTAAAGAGGATACTATCCACAGTCTTCCCTTAATAAATATTAGTTTCCCTTCCCCTTCAGAGAAGCTTGTGTCTTGGGACCTGTTGAGCCAACTTTTAGGGCCAACAAGCCTCAGGATTTCCAGTTCCTCCAGAATCCATTCATCATTCGTTCATTCATTCACTCACTCATTCTCCAAGGCTAACACCTGCCTCGGGCCTGCACTGGAAATTCAGCTCTTTTTCCTGCTGTTTGTCTGGTTTCTGGCAGACTCCGGCACACATGGCCTGGCCTTGAAGCTTCCATCTGTTCCTCCACCGGGGGTGATCTCTTTCAGTCTGTCGTGCAAAATAAAAGCAATTGTGTAACTTGTTCCCCCGCTGCTGTCCCTAATCCCTTAACCCTCCTCCAGGTTTCCTAAGGTTTTAGCCTGCAGGTCTCAGAGGGAAATAAATGGTTAATGACTGCTTGCTGAGAGCCTGTGTTTGCTGGTGCCCACACAGCGCTAAATGCTCCACATGCCTCAGTCCCTTTAACACCCACGGCAGCCCAGGAAGTGAGTAGTAGTATCCCCTCAGTCCCTGCTAAGGTTCAGAGACCACTTGCTGGTGGTCACAGAGCTTACCAGGGACGCAATTTTGCCTTCGTGGACCCCTTCCTCCCTAAAAAATATTAACAGTTATATTAATGACTGCATTGGTGTATTAAAACATTTTCTTCATCCTAAAAGTTCCTGTTTTCTTCTAATTTTGACAGAAATGAGAACATTTTTTGTGAGCCTGGGAAAGTATTGTGAGCCCTGGCACTGTCTCCTGGGCCCAGGAGAGATGCAGGCCCTGAGGCTAGGGAGAAACAAGGCTGAGATTCCCACCCACGCTGCTGAGGAAGTTCTAACCTCCTCCCTGTACTGCTCTTTAGCAATTAAAAAAAAAAAAGAACAAGCAAGAAACTGTAGAAAAAGGACTAGTTATCTGAAATCTTAATGCCTATGGTGGTATTAATAGTTCTCTCTGGAAAATGTAACGTGGTTTTTTTATTCACCTCCCCACCAAACTCCCACCCTCTGCCTCGCTACTTTTTTTTTTTTTTTGCGGTACGCGGGCCTCTCACTGTTGTGGCCTCTCCCGTTGCGGAGCACAGGCTCCGGATGCGCAGGCTCAGCGGCCATGGCTCACCGGCCCAGCCGCTCTGTGGCATGTGGGATCTCCCCGGACCGGGGCACGAACCCGTGTCCCCTGCATCGGCAGGCGGACTCTCAACCACTGTGCCACCAGGGAAGCCCCTCGCTACTTCTTGACCAAAGCTTTTCAAAGAGCCAAGACTACTCTATCCTCTTTTGTGGAAATTCTAGACACCCCATCTTGGCCTTCTATCCGGTCTCAGACCTAAAGGGTGACTGGTTTGCCCAGAGGACAAAAGGGGATTCATTTATCTTCCGGGAGCAGCTCCAAGTTCCTACCTAATCCCCAGAAACATGATCATTGGTCATAGTAATAATAACAACAGTAATTCATATTTTTGAGAGCTCTCAATGTGCTGGGCATTTGCTAATCACTTGGCATGAACTGTCTCATCTCCATTTTACAGATGAAGAAACTGAGACTTAGGAAGACTAAGTGAGGTGCCCAAAAGGAGGTGCCAAGATAGGGACCTTAGTAGGGAACTAAGCTCAGTCTGTTAGACCGTTGTAGTTACCGAGTCCAAGCTCTCTCTGCTCGCCGCACGACAGGCCAATAAATCGGAGACGTTGAGGTGAGGAATAACAACTTTATATTCAGAAAACCGGCAGACCGAGAAGATGGCAGACAAATGTCTCTGAAAAACCAACTTATTGGGTTCGGATGCCATTTTCTTTTATAGAACAGAGAGGGGAAGGAGGTGAGGAAGTAAAGTAAAAAGGCCATAAGATTTACAGATGCCCCCTGGAATGGCCAGCCTCGGTGACCAGACGTGTTAATTTCTTCTTTCTTGCAGCCATCCACAGGTGGACCGGGGGGTGGGGGGGGATGTTTCCCTGAACAAAGGCACTTTGGTTTAACATTCAGGCACAGGGGCAGGGTTCCCCAAGGCAGGCCATTATGTATAGACACTATCCTTTTAATGAACAAAAGCAGCTGAAAGCAAAGGTTAAAGTAAAAGAAACAGATCCAATCTGTAGTCAGATTTAGCTCTTCCCTGTTTCATTGTCAGAGCACGACCTCCACGAGGGCAGGGTCCATTTCCCACGGTCTCCCGGTCGCCCAGCACAACTTTCCGTGTGGAAAGACACACTCAGTGTGGAATGAATGAATGGTGGACTGACCTCTCCACTGTCCTGCTCTCTAGGACGCTTACCCACTTCCTGTTCCTGCTCCTTGTCTTGGGACAGTCACTACCTCCTGCTTCTGCAGTGCAGAAGTTGGCAGCTACAGCCCTGGGGGGAGTCTGGGGCAGCTCAAAGCCCTGCTGGAGTAAGGGACTGATCAAAGCAGGACAAGCTTCAGGCATTCACTCCCCCATCAATGCCCGTCCAACCCCACCACCCACCCCAGCCTGTGGGATCCCACTGGAGGAGTCTACCTGCTGCCAAGTCTGCTTCTCCCTGGAACTCCAAGATGAAGCCTGACAGACACACAGGCAGAGTGCCAACAGGAAGGAGGTGGCTGAGGGAGTCTGTGTGGCTCTCTGGCCCAGGGCTCATCTTTTTTCCTCTTAATGCCTTTGGTTCTTCCCCAGGGCACATTACCAGACTAAGAGCAAATACCCCCAGGGGGACATGAATTCACCCACGAAAATAATCAGATGCCCGAGAAGTACAACTACTATACAAGAAAGACAATAAATCAAGCTGCATATGTCATCTAAAGCAGAATGATTGAAGTAGATGGACCAGGATTTTGAAGTAAAGCACGATAATTATGCCTAAAAAGATAAGGGAAGACATTTGTAAAATAACGCAAGGAGAAGAAGTCACAGGAGAGAACCAAGGCAAAAGATTAGCTACGAAAGATATACTCTTTAACATAAAGGACACAATAGATGGTATAAATATCAGGTTGGATACAAGTGAACTAACAACTAACTAGTAAAGAGGAAACTCAGATTGAGAACTGTCCCAGGATGCAGGAAAAGACAAAGAGAGAACAAATGAAAAAGAAAACCTAAGAGATGGTGGGTAGAAGTAGGTGTCCCTAAAGGAGAGAAAAAGAAAAATGGAGAATAAGGAAGAATTGAAATAATGGAGATTAACTGTTCCAGAATTAAAGGAAAATGAATGAACTCAGATTGAAAGGACTCACGGGGTAGCCAACAGTAGAAATAAAGAAAAATCCACACAAAGATATCATGGTAAAATCGAGAATATGACAGACAAAGAGGAAGGACAAAGAGAAATAGCATCCCTTACCAAGGGCCAAGAATCAGATTGACGTTATACATCTCAATAACAGCACTTGATCCAGGAAATCAAAGAGTAATGTTATTATAAGAATTGAAAGAAAAGAACCCTTTCAATCCAGAATTTTAAAGCCAGCCAAATGGTCATTCAAGCATGAGGTCATACTAAAAATATTCTTAGGCAAATAAAGCCTTAGAAGGTGGAATACACAGAGACCCACATTGAAAATACACATGAAGGAAATACCTAAATACTAAAAGAAACAAGTCCAGGACGTGCTGCAAGAGCTATGGGAAGTCAGGGTGTTGAAGTCAGGGGTCAGTGCACGAAACAAGCAGAACTCAGTATTTTCGGTAGGAAGGGATTTTATGCACCTAATTCTTTTAAAATATTGGAAAGGCTGGAGGCTTCCAAAACAATACAGAACTGGCCAGACTGGAGAGCTGTGGCACCTGCCATAATCAGGAAAGTGAAGGAATCACGAGGGCTGCCCAGAGCTGTTGAATTTAAAGATACACAACCATGGCCATGTGATCCAGGAATCGGGAAGCTGGTATGCTGTAACTACCCAGATTCTGGAACTCAGAGTCTGGCTACAACACTTGCTCATCTTTTTAACGGAGGACCAGCCTTGGGCCCAGACACTTTGAGAGGTAACACTGTCCAGCTAGAGTTTAATGACATTGATCCGTTTCATCTATTTTATTTTGTTACTTTCTGTTGATGGCAAGTGACATTGGTTTTCCATTTTCAGAAATGGTAGAACATTTCTGTTTAGAGCACACTTTTAAATGTTTTAAAGGAAAAGTAGGTCCAGGGATCTCACTGCAAAGCCATTGTGATTGGTGCAGACAATTATTATAAGTAGTCAGAGGTGGAAGAGGTGACCTAGGGAGGCGGGGACAGTTGGGTCTCACAACAGAGGAAGGTTTAGATTGGTGTAGCACTGGGAAGACAGCACTGGAGCAAAGGCCAGTATGCTGATTATCTATCCCTGTGTAACCAACTACTCCAAGACTTAGTGTCTTGGTGCTGTCTGTCGCGTGGTCTCAGTCAGATCTTCACATCTGAAGGCTCAGCTGGCCTGGGCGCCCCCAGTGGCTCACTCACGTGGCTGCCAAGTGACACTTGACTGTCATTTGGGAGCACAGCTGGGGCTGTCAGCTAGCACATCTACCTGTGGCCTCTGCACGTGCCTTGGGCTCCTCACAGCATGTCAGCTGGTTTCCAAGAAGGAGGTTTCCAGGAGCAAGCATTCTGAGAGGCAGGAAGCAGAAGCTGCCACTGAAGGGCTACACCTGGAACTTCCAGTGTCACTTCTACCATATTCTAGTGGTCCCAGCAGTCATAGGGCCCACCTAGATTCAAAGGAGTGGAGAAATAGACTCCACCTCTTCAGCGGTGAGCAGTGGGATGGGAAATACTGTGCAGCTAGCTTCCCAGTGCTGGGAAGCATGGGTGAGTTTAGGAGACAGGAAGTCACTCATTCCCTGCCTAGGGCCAGGGAGAAAAGGAGGAGACAGGTGCTGGTGGATAAAACTGGAAAAGTTTCATGGAATACCTTAGTTGATGAGATGAAGAATTAGGGCTTTATTCTGTAGCCAGCCAGAAGCGATTGATGGTATTGGAATGAAGGAGAGACACCCGTGCAGAAAGCCAAGGTCTCAGCAATCCTTTCTGCAACGAGTGGGTCCCCAGGGAAGAAGCCTGGTAGCTTCTGTTCCTTTACAGTAGAATATCCCAGCAGCACGATGGAGTGAAAAAACACACTGCCCCCAATCCACTAAGCATTTGTTAGACAGTTATCGTATGCCAGGTGCATGACCAGGCCAGGCATTGTGGAAGTAAGTCTACAATTCATAAACCACTGGACTATCCTGCAAATTCCAGTATTTCTACATTCATTCTATAGCTTCTAGATCTCCTCTTGCACTCCTCATGGACCCAAAATTTTTTGCTAGGACAAGTGTCCTGGGTTTTGACTAAAAAATTATGGTGCAGGTCCAAGTCCAAGCCCCATAAGCACCCAGAAGAGGGTGTGGCTTACCCCTGGAGTCTGCATGGAGCTAAGCGAGGGCCTCTGATGGCCATCAGCAGAGCTCAGGGAGCCAGAGTGCGGAGAGTTCAGTGTATGTTCAAAGCCAACCCATCCTAGGGCATCTGCGGAAGCCCATCTCTTCCACGCAGCCTCTCTGTGTGCATGAATTCACTCCCTGTGGAGCTCCTAGAATAGAAGGGAAGACAGACCTGTCTACTGATTACAACACTTTCATATGATAAATGCTGTAAGCAAAGTACCTATGAGATGCTGTGACGTCTCAGAAGACATCGACCTACTTGAGATTGGCGAGGTTGCTTTGGGCAGATCTTGATGAAGGAAAGCAGCATTTATCAGTGCCCACTATGCATCAGGCACTCACTCTTCTAGAGGCTTGACATGCGTTCCTAAATGACTTATGCATGCAAAACCCTCACACGTTTATGCGATAAGGCTAAGTAATTGGCACTTATTAACAATTGTTATCTCATTTGATTGTTGCAACCAGGAAAAAGACAGGAATCACCAAGCCCAGTTTACAGATGAGGAAACAGGCCCAGAGAGGTTAAGTCACAGGCCCAAGGCCACTCAGGCCGGAATTCAAGCCCATGTCTGACTCCAAACCCCACACCTCTGTCCCCTCCACCATACCACCATTTCGAGGGGAGGGGAGGACTTCCCGGGAGAGGAACAAATCCTGTTGGGGGGGCGTGGGGGACTCAGTAGTCCCAAAGAGCCAGGGTTCGTGGTGTGTGGGTTCCAAGATGGGATAGGGGAGAAGGCAGGAGAGAGGGCTTTGAATGCCAGGCCCGGGTGCAGGGAGAAGGCTGGATTCTCTCCCCAGGGAAGGTCCCGCCACTCCCTAGCTCACATTGTAATCTCTCCTCCCAGGTCACTCGTCGCCTGAGGTCCACGTCCTTCAAGTCAGGGCTAGGCCTGGAACACGGTCTCCTGACTCCCAGCCCAGAGCTCACTCCTCACCCAGCTTCCTCCTTGTCATGGCCTCCCTTTCAGGCTGTGGTGTTTGCTCGGAACCCGAGCCCGGGGCAGAGAGCAGAGAAATATTTACTTATGTCACCGCCAACCCTGCCTCCTGGCGGCCCCAAGGGCTACCTCACAGAGAAGTTCAGTTATATAACCCTGAGTTGACACAGCAAGAAGGAGAAGGAAATAAATTATAATTATTCTTTTTCCTCAGTCTTGGACACACTTTGGCTAGCTTGATATTTGCTTCTCTGCTTCCTCGTCTTATTGACCTGGGGTCTCCAGGGACCTTAGCGGTTCTCGATCAACTGTTGATTTTAGCCTTGATTCTGGTGAGGCTGGGGATTTGGGGAGGTCATCCTAGAGGCCGGGGAAGGGAGAGAAATGAGATATCAAAGGGCTGCTTTATGCCAAACTCTGCTGGGGCTTTGTATGCATAACGTCATTTTACTCAAGCAAGAGCCCAAGGAAAGCGGTCCCGTTTATTACCTCCCTTTTGCAGAAAAGGAGTGGAGGCACAGAGAGGTTAAGTAACTTCCCAAATGACACTCAGCAGAGCCAGGTCAGAAGCTCTGAGGCTCCTAGTTTTCAAACATCTCATGTGGAATCCGTGGCGTAGGGATCCTGGAGAGAGTTAGCATCTCCCTGTGGAGGAAGTTCCTCCATAGCTTAACCCCAAAACATCCCTCACATCTCATCTCCTCTCTGGCCTTCCCTGGACACTCAGCTCCACCGCGCTGGGACCCTCACTGTCCCACCCCCCTCACCAGTCTCATACTTTCCTTCCTGAAAGTGTTCATACTCACCCCCACCTCCCAGTCTTCACACCCAATGTCCTTCCCAGGCAGAATGTCACTCCTCCCTTCTCCACCTGACAAAATCCCAGCAAAATAATAATAATAATAATGCACCTTCAGGGGCTTCCCTGGTGGCTCAGTGGTTGAGAGTCCGCCTGCCGATGCAGGGGACACAGGTTCGTGCCCCGGTCCGGGAAGATCCCACATGCCGTGGAGTGGCTAGGCCCGTGAGCCATGGCCGCTGAGCCTGCGCGTCCGGAGCCTGTGCTCTGCAACGGGAGAGGCCACAGCAGTGAGAGGCCTGCGTACTGCAAAATAATAATAATAATAATAATGCACCTTCACAGAGCAGAAGCTGCGAAGTGGAGTGGTTAAAAGAATGAACTCTGAGTGTTCTGCATGGTTCCAACTAGTTTCATCACTTTTGCTGGCTGTGTGACCTCAGGCAAGTTAGTTAACCTTTCTGGACTTCAGTTTCTTCACCTGTAAGATGGAGATAATGATACCCAGCTTACTTACAAGAAAGAGATAAAATTATGGGATGAAATGGGTTATAAAAATAAAAATGATACAAATAAAAACTTACTTGTAAAGTTTTTAGAAAAGTGCTTGGCACCTAGTGAGAGCCCATCAAATGCTTATTCTTATCATCAAGGCTTCAAATGTGGAGCAGACTCTGAAGTCGGATTCCTTGAGATCACATCGCATCCCAGTTGGTGAGCTTAGACAAGTTAGTTAACCTCTCTGGGCCTCAGTGTCCTCTATAAAAAATTTAAACTGTAATGTGCTTTCCACTGAGGGTGGATGAGACAATCAAATAGACATAAAGCACTCAGAGGGCTTGGCACTTAGAGACAGGTAAATATAATCTACTATTATATTACTGGGGTTCAGACCCAGATCACTGACCCCAGAGCACAAGGGTTTAATGACCACAGGGTGCCACTCAAATTTTGCCTCTCCAGGCAGCACGCCCTCTTCCCCGACCCCCTGCTCAGCACCCTCTCCCACTCTGAGCTCCATAGCACTCACGGCCTGTCTTGTCTCTTAATGTCATGTCTGCATTACCAGTGGCGACATGTGGTGGGAAAGCACAAGACCCATGACCTGTGCTTGGTCCTTGTTCGATGAGACAGTTCAGTCATCTGCTATTAACCCCCCACTGCTCATTCACTTAGCGGGAGTTGATTTCATTTGACAACTATGTGTTCATACCTGCAATGTGTCAAGCAGTATTTGAGGAGCTAGGGATTCAAAGGGTGAATAAAAACTGACACATTGGGCTTCCCTGGTGGCGCAGTGGTTGACAGTCCGCCTGCCGATGCAGGGGACACGGGTTCGTGCCCCGGTCCGGGAAGATCCCACGTGCCACGGAGCAGCTGGGCCCGTGAGCCATGGCCGCTGAG
Organism: Mesoplodon bidens; assembly: GCF_964165515.1. Lineage (NCBI taxonomy): Eukaryota > Metazoa > Chordata > Mammalia > Artiodactyla > Ziphiidae > Mesoplodon > Mesoplodon bidens. The sequence continues at coordinate 167,842,284 of NC_138177.1, read as the reverse complement.
CCTGCTCTTCCGGACCCTGTGCTCCGCAACGGGAGAGACCACAACAGTGAGAGGCCTGCGTACCGCAAAAAAAAAAAACACAAAAAAACTGACACATCCCCTACACTCATGGGGCTCAGAGTCTGATATGGGACACAACCATTCATCAAATGGAAGGTGCTAACTACAACCAGTGGTGACAGAGGGACACAGGGCTGTGAGAGTGCACAGCATGGGAACTTGAAGTGATGCTTGGGTTAAAGTATCAGAAGTGTCAATAAATGAGAAAAGAGTGCTCTGGCATATGCAATGGCCCTGTGACAGCAATGGGACAGAGTGACAGAGGGCAGAGCTCAGACAGGGAGGAGACTGGAGGGGTCTGAAGGATCCAGATCCTGTACAGGGGACTTGCTGACCATCATAAGTTCGAGTCTGAAGTAGTCTTGAGGTTTTTTTTTTTGCTGTACGCGGGCCTCTCACTGTTGTGGCCCCTCCCGTTGCGGAGCACAGGCTCCGGACGCGCAGGCTCAGCGGCCATGGCTCATGGGCCTAGCCGCTCCGCGGCATGTGGGATCTTCCCGGACCAGGGTATGAACCCGTGTCTCCTGCATCGGCAGGCGGACTCTCAACCACTGCGCCACCAGGGAAGCCCAATCTTGAGGTTTTTAAAGATTGCTGCAGCTGCTGTGGAGAAGTGTTGCAGTGGCCCAGAGCAGAGACAGCCTTGACCTGTTAGGAAGCTATTGCAGCATCCAGGTGAGAGAAGATAGAAGCCTGGACCTGAACAGGGATGGGGAGGATGAGAGAGGTTAGTAAGAAAATGTATAAGACATGAAGGTAAATCTGAAAGGGCTTGATGATGGGGGTGGAGGACTGGTGACAGGCGGTGACTTTAGGTTTCTGGCCTCAGAGGCTGTGTGAGTGGCAGTGACATTTCCTGCAGTGGGGAACCCTGGAAGAGACCAGATTCTGTGAAGTGCTGGGGCATGACAAAGCCCAAGACACTGCCTGGGCCCTCAAGAGGGGGAAAGCAGACATATAATAACAACGACGATGGTGATAACAGTAGCTAATTGAGTGCAGGATTTGAATCGAACAGTCTGGCTCCAGAGCCTCTGTTGTAACACCCTCTACAGCCATCATGCCATCATCTTTATTTTCTAAGTGCCTACTAGGTGCCAAGAACTGTGCTAAGCCCTGGGATGTCAGCTCTGAACAAGAAAGACAGTAGCCCTGCCTGGCCGAGCTCCCTGCTGGCTCAAGATGCACCAACCCATGGAGGCAGATGCTGGCACACTGACCTCTCAGCCACCTCCCGCCCTGCTCTCACAGAGCTTAGGATCTGGGGGTTGGATGGGTCACAAACAAGACAGTTTCAGCTGGTGGTTATTCTGTGAAGAAGGTTAAAGAGGGTAAGTGAGACAATTCCTGGGGTTGGGGGGAAAGGGATAATCTTAGAGTGGTGACATTTAAACTGACATAATAGTAAAATTGCATAATCACACAGTTAATAGTTCAGAACTCCAGCAGGGAGTGGGGGTGGGAGTGAACAAACTGTCTGAGGTAGATTTTTTTTTCAAATTGAAACATTTGATATAAGTGCTTGAAGTGTTTGATGGTTTGGGTTTTGAAGTATAAATAGGAGTTCACCAGGCAGACTGGGTTAGGAAGTCATTCTAGAGAGAAGCATGAATATGAGCAGAGGCAAGTAATGCTATGCGATGTGTGTGTGTGTAGAACACAGGCTCTTCAGTATCTCTAAAGTATAGTTCATAAGCTCCCTGTGGGCTCAGGCCTATATTGTTTCCTTTTTGTCTCCAGTGTTTAGCACGTAGCTTATGATTAATGAATTTTTACTGAATGAATAAAATGCATGAAGAAATGAACAAATGAATGAGCTAATGTTGATAGGAGAGGCAGCAAAGAGAGAAGGACATAGTATAAATCGGTGTTGTTCAGTAAATGAGCCACATATGTAATTTTAAATGTTCTAGAAGCCACGTTAAAAAAGTAAAAAGAAACATTACATTTTGATAATATATTTTATTTAACCTTGTATATCCCAATATTATCAAACATCTAATCAATATTTTAAAACTACTGAGGTATTTCACACTCTTTCATTTTGTGCTACATCTCTGAGTTCCCGCAGGTATGTTACACATACAACACATCTCAATTCAGACCAGCCACATTTCAAGGACTCCATAGCCACATGTGGCTACCATTTGGCGAGCACAGGTCTAAATGCTGCTGGGCGGTAAAAGGCCTGCTGAGGGGTTTGGACTTTCATTCGCCTTAGCTGGTGAGAGGCCACTGAAGGTCTAGGCAGAGGTCAGCATGGTCAGATTTGTTGCTAGAAAGCTCTCTGGGGTAGCTGTGCAGCCGATGGGCTTTGAAACAGAGAGTCCCTTTCCATCCTCTCCACTCTGGCATGGAAAGGTCACACTCGGCATACTCCACTCCCCCTGGCTGTGCGGTGTGACGGGTGTGGAGACGGGCGCCCTGTCCCCAACTAAGAATCTCCCTCCTTTGGCGAACGTCAGAGCCTGAGGTCCCCAGCCCGCCAGCAGCCACATCCTCCTCTGCGACTCTGAGCTTCTCTTTCCCGAGGCAGTCAGTGCTCCCTGAACAGCATGGCATCTGCTGTGGTTTGTAGCTAAACAGACATGGCTCTGGGCAGTTTGGAGAGAAAATGAAGTGCCTATTAGCGTGTTTTGCAGTAGCCCCACCTGGCCAAGCACCTTGCCGGCTCAAAACACACTGGCCCGTGGAGGCAAATGCTGGCACGCTGGCCCCCGCCCTTGCCCCTGCACAGCCCAACCCCGCCCCCGGGGTACCCAGGTGCCCCTGGCACGCTCAGTCCCTGGCACACTCACTCCCTTCCCCACAATGCTCTCCTGCTCACTTTCATATTTCCTTGGACCCCAGACTCACACGTGCCCTGAATGTTCCGCACACCCTCAAAGCCTGCTTCATGTGCCCTCTGACTCTTCAAGGAGGCTGGGGTGGGTGCTGGGAGGCCCCTGGTTTGGGAAGCAGAAGACTGGGTCCCAAGCCTGCTCTGGTAGCTCTGTGACTTTGGGTGAGTTACTCGGCGTCTCTGAGCCTCAGTTTCCTTGGGTGTAAAGCGGAATGGGCGTGACGAGGGGTAAATGAGATTATGAATGTGAAGCCCCAAGCACAGTGCTAGACACAGACGAGGTCCCAAAAGGGAGTGGTGGTGACCGTGAGTGGTAAGTACATCGCCCCCCACCCCAGTTCCTTGAGAGCCAGGCCGGCTTACACACCCAGGGCCCCTGCATTCTCCCACCTCCACACCTGCCATGCTGCTGGGGCCCGTCATCCTCATGTGACAGGGCTCGGACTGCACTGACACTGGAAGATTTGGCAAAACTGGAGGACCGTGGGCTCAGCTCTGGGGTGGGAGGCATCAGTGATCCACGGGAGATTCTTCAGAGACAGCACTGGGGGCTCTGCCCAGGACAGGTCAGCACTGAGAAGACCCTGATCCAACATCAGGCCGACTTCTCCGCCGGGCACAGCAGACACAAGGCCCACAAGACGTTCAAGGGCTCCCGAAATGTTTTAATTTCTTTTAAAATCGGCGGGCGGGGGGAGAATCCCATTTTAGGGCAGAAGAAAATGTTTCCATTTTTTTCTCACATCAGAAAAAATAAACTGTTTAGAGCTCATGACACTTTATTACAGTGAAAGCAGCCCTGCGGCCACACTGCGGCCCTGACCAATTCTTCATTCCTTCAAATGCATTTTTGGGGCAGGGTACGTCCCATCTGTTCTTTTTTGTTCCTTATGATCTTGTCTGGTTGCACACACATCTTTTTTTCCCTGAGATGAGGAAGATGAGGCTCATGGAGGGTAAATAAATTGTCTATAACTTAGAGGTGACGGAGGTGGGATTTGAGTCCAAACTCGTTTCTTCCCTAGACCACGCTATTTGCAGATTCATCATCTAATTTGATTTACAGCATAAGGGCAGGATAATCAGCTTTTTTTTTTTTCCTCACTGCACGGCTTATGGGATTTTAGTTCCCTGACCAGGGATTGAACACGCACCCTCGGCAGTGAAAGCACGGAGTCCTTACCACTGGACCGCCAGGGAATTCCCAGCCCCATTTTAAAGCTGAGGAAACTGAGAGCTGGAGGAGAAGGGAGCATCTTGCTCACGAGTCCCTTCCTCCTAGTCAGTGAGGGTGGGGAACCAGCCCCTCCTTCTGAACCCTCCCTACTGCCCCTGCCCTGTCCAGAGCCCTTCCTGTGCCCCCCCCACACTGTCCCCACCCTCTGCCCTCCCTGTGGCCACGCCCTGTGCGGCCACCCTGCACACGTGTCTCCCCTGCCCTTCTTTCCCACCTTCCTCCTTTTGTCCGGTTTCCCAGCCCTTAGAGGGGCTGCTCAGGTCTGCACAGCATCCACATCCCGCCTCCTAGCAAAGCTGGGGGCTGGCGCTGCCACCTGAGAGGGAGGGAGGAGAGAGAGAGCGAAGGTTTAGATGAAACCGTGGGTCTCCCAGACAAACGCCCCTCTGTATCTCGGGGCCTGTTGTGACTGGCTGCGGGCCAGCTCTCCCCGTGGGCAGCTTGAATGGCTGGGATTGTTCCCCCGCCTCCTGTCCTGTCTGCCGCCCAGCGCCTGCCGCCCAGCGCCTGCCAGGCCCCAGCTCGGGCAGGAAAGGGGAGGGCTGTTCCTTCTGGAATGGAAGGTGTAGGAGGCAGGCGAGCCTTGGGGAGGGTGAGGGGCCACGTCCTGAACCAAACGGGGAGGCGGGAGAGTCACACAATGGAAGGAGCATGAAAGAGAGGTCACCAATCCCCACCGTGCACTTTGCAAGAGAGCAAACTGAAGTCCAGACAGAACAAGTGACTTGCCCAAGGTCACACAGCAAGCAAGTAACAGAGGTAAGACTCGAACCCTGGGCTCCTAACTTCCAGCCCAGGGTTCTTGCTGCCCCCTACATCAGGCCTCCCTGTCAGGGTATTGGTGGTGACCCTGCTGAACAGGTGATGTAATGAGCTCCGTAGCCCGGGACACTGAGACTCAAAGAAAGAACATCACGTGATAAGCTTACACAGAACTAGGTTCCCTCGAATTCTGTAGTAAAGTGCAGGTGCTCCAGACAGAGTTTACATCCTTAACTCATTCATTACAAAGACCTTGAGGTTAACCAAGCCTTTGGAAAAGGCGGAGGGAGAGGCAGAGAATCAAAGTGAGGCCCCTGAAAGGTCAGCGTTAGGGGTAAACTCAGATGATTGGATTTTGTAGGACGGCATTTGCCTGGGTTCTTTTAAAAAATAATAATAATAATAAGGAGTTAGCCAGGGGCACTGGGGGTCAGGGACCTGGTTCCGAGGAGACTTGGTTTTTTCCCTGCACTCCCACCCCCATTTTTTTTCTTCCAGAGGTTCACAGTGGCCTGCCCATGGTGTATACAACTCAGGTACATCTCTATGTTCTTGCTTTCATAGGTGGCAACGAGAAGTAACTCAGAAACCTCAGTTAGTGTGTTTTAGAAACTTAGTGCAGTTACCAAGCGGGGTGGTTGAGGGCAAAGCTGAGGGGGAAACGCAGGGCCCGGTGGCACCTCATCGTGCTCACGGGCCAGAGTCCCTTCGGGTTGTCTTTGGTTCTTGCTATTGTTATTACTGATCTTGTCTTGAATGAATCAGAAAGGAGTTCTGGAAAACGTACCAAATGAACTACCAATGGACCTTCCCGTCTGTGTGCCCTGGGCATCCCCGCCGGCCCTGAGCTTCCCTGTTCGTAAGGAGAAGGCGGTGGACTCAGCAGTTTTCAGACTGGCTTCCACCAAATCCTCTGATCACAGGAGTTGCCTCCTAGGGCCATCGCAGAGGGTGTGGGGACGAGTGAAAGAGAAATTGTGGGGGGAGGAGTAGAAGGGAACAGTTTGGCTCCTTAAACCTTTTGGAGGAGCTGAATTTTCCATCATAAGTTCATCCCCCAAACTCTCCAACGGAAGAGTAGATCTCCTTTCACTCTGGACAGACACATAGAAAGTCTACTGGTTTCACTTTTTCCTGGCTGGCAGAATCCCCCTGCACCTCCCTCCTCCCCCTAGTTGGACTGGCTACCCCCAGGCTGCTGCGGGGCGCCGCCCTGGGCACTCCTCGATCCCTGGGTCCCTTGAGCTTCTCATGTTCATTCGCTCCTGCACGTTAGTGGGGCAAGTCCTCCAGGAGCATCCCAGGAAAAGGTGCATGGGGTGGGGTGGATTTTTTGTGAAGCTTCCTATGTCCCAGAATTGTTCTTCGACCCTTACACTCGATACTAGTTTGGCTTCTGTCCGCTTCTAGGCTGGAGATTGTTTTCCCTCAGAATTTTGGAGAGTTACCTCAGAGCTTCCCTGCTGCTGCTGTGAAATCCACTGCTGTTCTGGTTTCATCTGAGTGTTAATCCTTTTATTGGTATTTGACCTTTTTTGTTGTTGTTGTTATCTATAGATGTGTGTGGGATAGTCTCTTTAGGCCCTGTGTTCTGAAAGGTCATGATGATGAGTCCCACTGTGGGTCTTTTTTATTCATTTTTCTGGGGACTCCGTGAGTCTTCTCATTCTGAAAATTCATGTCCTTCATTTCCAGGAAATTTCCAGGTATTCTTTGATAATTTCCTCCCCTTGATGTTTTCTGCTGAATCACTTCTGGAATTCTTACCATTAGAATGTTGGACCTCCTGGAGTAATTTGTTTTTGCCCCTTTTCTCTCCCAATCTTTTTTTGTTCCACTTTATGAGACATTTCTTCAACTATCTTCCAATACTTCTATTGGATTTTTAAATTTCTTTTGTCATATCTTAAATATCCTAGCACTCGTTCTTGGAATATTCTTTTCTTATAGCATTCTGTTCTTGTTTTATTAATGTAGTATCTCATCTCTATGAGGATGTCGAAGTTTTCTTCTGCCCTTTGAAGGGCCCTTCTGCCCTTCTGTCTCTATTTGCTTTAAATGCCTCCCTCTGTTCATTTGTTTGCTGTCTGTTCATCGTGTTTGAGGCTTGTACCCTCAGAGGTCTGTTGACCCTTAGCTATCTGTTCCTATTTAAGAGTAAGCCACTAGAAAACTCATTGAATAAAAAAAGTTCAGGGGAAGCTCTGAGTGTGGGGGCCGGCTTATCAGCTAGTGGCCTCCCCATTGGCTGATTGACAGGAACCTGGTCATTTCGTTGGAGGATCGTGTAACATCAATCAGTATCTGTCAGTCTGTTCTCTTTAGCTGGTCAGTCTCCCAAGAGCCTCTAATTTCCTGCCTGGAGGTTAAGCCCAGTGGCCCAGGGGGTTAAAGGGGCTAGATGAGCCCCACAATGCAGGACTTTACCTCAACGCTATTTTTCAGCCAGAGATTAACCACCACCTTCCTTTTCCTTAAGTCTCAAAGTCAAATGTGCCTATGAATCACCTGGGAATCTGGCTAAATAAAAGGCATATTCTCATTCAGCAGGTCTGAATGGAGCCTGAGATTCTGCCTTCCGAACAGGGTCGGAGGGTTGCCAGTGCTGCTGATGCAAGGACCACACTTTGGATGGCCAGGGTCTAGAGCCGTGCCGTCCAGTGGAACTTTACGCAGTGGTGGACATGTTCTAGACCCACACTGATCAATACAGGAGCCACAAGCCCCAGTGGATGTTAGCACTTGAAATGTGGCTAGTGCGACTGAGGCACTGAGCTTTTAATTTTATTTAATTTTCCTTAATTTCATTTAAATTTAGATGGCCAGAGGTTTGAGCCTCAGCCTTTGCCAGGCTGCTAAGTCACACTCACCCATCAGCTTTTCCAGCTTTCAAAGTTTGACTGGCCTCTCTCCAATGTGGTTGTCGTCTCTCCTTTCTCTTTGGCCTTATGGATCCAAACGTCTGAATTCCTTTACTGTCATTCTCAGAAGGAAGCAGAGATGAAGACTTGTGTTCCATCTGCTCTGTTGGACCAGAATTCCCTCCTGCATTTTTAATTTTAATTTTTTATTTTATTTTATTTTTAAAATTTATTTATTTATTTATTTTGGGGTGTGTTGGGTCTTCGTTTCTGTGCGAGGGCTTTCTCCAGTTGCAGCGAGTGGGCACTACTCTTCATCGCGGTGCACGGGCCTCTCACTGTCGCGGCCTCTCTTGTTGCAGAGCACAGGCTCCAGACGCGCAGGCTCAGTAGTTGTGGCTCACGGGCCTAGTTGCTCCGCGGCATGTGGGATCTTCCCAGACCAGGGCTCGAACCTGTGTCCCCTGCATTGGCAGGCAGATTCTCAACCACTGCGCCACCAGGGAAGCCCCCTCCTGCATTTTTTAAAAGACAAAGATAGATCCCACACTTTGTGTCTCCCAGGATGAAGCAAACCAGAGTTTGTCCTTCTTACCTGTCATCTTCCTCTGGGCCCAGAGAAACCATCTCTGAGTCACTGCAGAGCCTGAGAGCTGCTGGAGGAGGTAGAAGCCTCTGCCTGTCTGGGGGGAGAGCCCTGCTCACCCACTCGGTGTGGTTTCTCTATTCTGTAAAGGGAGGGGTGGGCTCATGGAGGGGCCAGGCAGCCAAAGGACATGCTTGCAAACCAGAGCTGGGCAGGGAGTGGACCCATAAAACTAAAGACATTCTAAGCCCTTGGCAGGGAGGAGATTTGTCTATTCAGGCAGCACAGGGCAGGAGGGGAGGCAGGAGTGGATTAAGTACAAACCTTGGGGTCTGACAGATTAGAGTCTGAATCCTATATATTAGCCCCCTCAGCAGGGAGGAGATTTGGACAGGAAAAATTGAGAATGGTCACCATTTAATTGTGCGAATAAATCCCACCGATGGGACCGAATCCTGGCAGGCAGGAGCTGGAGTAGGGTGGTTCTTCAGGACAGGATGAACTGCAGATGTATTTGTAGTTAGTTTGGAAGTAGGTGCTGAGACATGTGAAATCGGCTCGTGCAGCAGGGATGGAATCAGGCCTGCCCCGTTGCCTCCTGAGCCCACGCCCCACACCCCTACCTAGCTGGCCCAGTGTCTTCAGGACCCCTTCTCTGCTTCTCTCACGGCACCAGCACCTCTCATGTACTACCTCCTGATGTGTGCTCATGACCACCACTCCCTGGACGTGTCTGATCAACCTCCGCATTCCCCACAGCACCTGGCCTGTGAGATGTGTCTGTTCAGGCAGGGCAGGGGAAGCAGGTGTGGTTTGAATACAAACCTTGGGGTCCAACAGATAAGAGTCTGAATCCTATATATGAGGCAGAGTAATGCCCCCTCAAAGATAGCCACATCCTAATCCCCCAAACCTGTGCCTATGTTACCTTGCATGGCGAAAGGGACTTTGCAGATGTGATTAAGTTAAGGATTTTGAGATGGGGGATTATCCTGGGTTACCTGGGTGGGTCCAGTGTAATCACAAGGGTCCTTATAGGAGGGAGGCTGGAGAATCAGAGAGAGAGAAAGAGACGTGAGGTTGGGAGCAGAGATCAGAGAGAGAGAAGAAGATGCTACACTGGGGACTTCCCTGGTGGTCCAGTGGTAAAGAATCCGCCTTCCAATGCAGGGGACGCAGGTTTGATCCCTGGTGGGGGAGCTAAGATTCCACATGCCTTGGGGCAACTAAGCCCACGCGCCACGACTACTGAGCTCACGCCCCTCAACGAGAGAGCCCACGTGCCGCAAACTACAGAGCCCACGTGCCCTGGAGCCCATGCGCCACAGCTAGAGAGAAGCCCATGCGCCTCAACAAAGATCCTGTGTGCCACAACTAAGACCCAATGCAGCCAAAAAAATAATAAAAGAAAAAATAATAATAATAAAAGTTTTTTTTAAAAAAAGAAGAAGATGGTACACTGTTAGCTTGAAGAGGGAGGTAGGGGCCACAGGCCACGGAATGCAGGTGGCCCACAGAAGGTAGAAAAGGCAAGGAGACAGAGTCTTCTCTAGAGCCTTGAATGGAGCATGGCCCTGCCAACGTTGTGAGTTTAGCCCAGTGAGTGTGATTTTAGGCTTTGGACCTCTAAACTATAAGCAAATAAGTTTGTGTTATTTTAAGCTGTAATTTGTAACAGCAGCCATAGGAAACGAATGCATACTAGCTCTGCCATACATTAGCACTGGGATCTTGGATGAGTTACTTAACCTTTCTGAGCTTCATGCCTTTTTTATCTGGAAAATAGAGAAAAGGTATGTGAGAAAATATGTATGAAGTACTTAGCATGGTAACTGACACATAGTAAGCATTTGCTAAATGGTAGCTGCTGTGTTTGTGGGCATCATAATTGCCATGATCCTTGCTGTTATTGGTCGCCTACCCACACATGTAAGTACAGGCTGGACATTTTCCTGTTTGTCTAGACCTTTATGGAGAGAAAGCGTAGGAAGCTGTTATGAGACAGGCCCATAACTCAACTCCAGTAGTTCTCAACCAGGGGCAACTTTGCCTCCCAGAAGACATTTGCAAATGTCTGGAGGCATTTTTGGTTGTTGTAAGTGGGGGATGCTACTGGCATCTGGTGGGTAGAGGCCAAGGATGCTGCTAAACATCCTACAATGTACAAGATACCTCCACAACAAAGATCTGGCCTAAATGTAAACAGTGCCAAGCTTGAGAAACCCTTCCATTCTCTGAGGTTTTGTGGTAACTCTTGGGCTCAAAATAACAACATGTAGTAAAAATAGTGAGCAGGGTCCTGCTGCAGCAGGGCTGCTGACCCTCGGAGTGCCACCAGGAAAATCGCTTACCTCCTGGAAGACTTGGCAGCCACCACAGTGTGGAGGTAGATCTGAATTTGGGAGTCAGCGTCTCCACTCATTTGCTGTAAGACTTTGGGCAAGTCAGTTAACCTCTCTGGGCCTCCATTTCTTATCAGCAAAGTGGAGATAAAAGACCCGCCTTGTCTATTGGTTAAATGAGAAAACTTATGGAAGGCACAGCGCCTGAGTCTTCATTAGCGTCCCCTTAAAAGTTAGTTTCCTTTCCTTCCTGATCAGAATGTCGGGGTGGAATTATTTTCCTCTGACATATTCACTTAGGGGCATCAACTCTTTAACCTTGTGCCTATTTCCCTAGGGGACAGTGGGACACCTGGAGATTTATGTAGCAACTCAGGTGTAGTTTAAGGACTCCGTGGCTGGGCCCTTGGCTTGAGCCCAAAGACTGAGGGGCAAATGGAAGGCACAGGTCACGTTCCAGCTCTCGGTCAGTCTCAACCAAGATACCCACTGGTCTCTTCCACTGACTCCTGGCACGGCCTGTACCACCCTATTGGCACTAGGTGTAAATCTGCCTTGTGACAAGTTTCATCTGGGATTTCTATTTATAACTCTTCGTCCGTGAAACTTATCAGACTTTCAGGTCTTGGGCTAGAAGCTCCTTGAGGCACCTTTCTTTACAATGTGGGCCACAAAAATAAGAAACAAAGGATGTTCAAGCCAGAAATTGACAGATGGGTAAATAAGACTTAGTAGATGTGGTGGGCCTGGAACCCAAACTTCCAGAGCCACGGGCCACTGCCTTTTCCATAGGACTTCAATCTGATGTTGGTCAGCCACCTCTCTGATCAAGCTGGACCAGGCATGAGGGGGGATGAGCCCCACTAAATATTGATGGAAGGAAAGATTCTTTTCAATTTTTTTTTTAAATTTTTGACTGCGTTGGGTCTTGGCTGCTGCACGTGGGCTTTCTCTATTTGTGGTGAGCAGGGGCTACTCTTCGTTGCGGTGCACGGGCTTCTCATTGCAGTGGCTTCTCTTGTTGCGGAGCACGGGCTCTAGGCGCGTGAGCTTCAGTAGTTGTGGCACGCGGGCTCAATAGTTGTGGCTTGCAGGCTCTAGAGCACAGGCTCAGTAGTTGTGGTGCACGGGCTCAGCTGCTCCGCGGCATGTGGGATATTCCCCGGACCAGGGCTCGAACCTGCATCCCCTGCATTGTCAAGCGGATTCCTAACCACTGCACCACCAGGGAAGTCTCAGCAAAGATTCTTAAGGGAAATAATTCCGTTTCTCATCCTCTTTGTCTGAGCTCTAGATACACGATCCCCATGGCCCATCTCTGAATCGTCTCAGAGCTGTGTACATGGTGGACGCTGGTTGAATGAATGACAGGGAAAATGGACAGAACAAGTGGGAGGATGAATGCGTGCACAGTGGGTGGGTGGGTGCATGCGTGGATGGGAGGATGGCAAAGTAGATGGATGAATGGAACAAGAAATGGTCTTCCTAATTTCTGGGAACCAACCACAGGGAACATGTATTCAGTATGTAATTGTGTGTGGCCCCAAGTTCAAGATGGCGTTATGCCAACTCAGACCCCACCTTTGGAAGCTGTGACACACAATGGGACAGAGCCAAGCACACGCAGGGTAGATGGAGCGGGGGGAGATGATGTGGAACCCAACAGGAACGGAGGGCGTAGGAGGGGCCAGTTAGGATTCAGGCAGACTGGGGTTGCTCTGTACCCAGCAGAGCACTTGGAGGTTCCTAAGGGTCCCGTGTGCAATGCTGCTGCCATGTCAAAAGCCCTCTGTGGAGTTCTTCTCTGTTTGTTCTGGTCTCACCAGCCTTCCAGCCTGAACTGTGCACACTGTCTCCCAATATCCCCCAAGTGGGTAGCTACAAAGAAACATGAGCTTTTGGAAGACACTGGTTCTTGAGGTAAGCTATGAATGGCTGGTCCATGCACTAGAACCACAAGTTGGAAAGACCCTTAGAGATCATCTCCAAACTGGGCCATTTTACAGGTGGGAAAACCAAGGTCCAGGGAGGGGAGATGACTTTCCAAAGTTGTATGGCAAAGAGTAACAAAGGGGACCCAGGTGTCCTGATTCTCACCCCAAGTTATGAGTTCATTAGTGCTCTTTTGCTGCACCCAGCAGCCCCCGTGCCCTACCAGTCCCATTAGGAATTTTGCCTCCCTGGCGGTGGTCTCACTATTTCCTCTGTCTCTACCCTCAGTGGAAATGAAGGAGAAGGTCAAACCTCTGGAAGTTCTGAGGTATCCCTCCTCACATCCCCTCCTTGGGACATCAGCCTTCATGGCCTGGCTCCTTGACCTCCCTGTTCATACTTGAGCTTGAGCAAATGCAGCAAACACTTGGCCAGGTGGAGAACTGGGGTCTCCAAGAAGAGGCGGGAGAACACAGACTGGGGACAGTAAGGAAAGGAGAAGAGAGGCTGGGTTGGACATTCACCCATCACCCACCATCCAGCAGGCACTGTGCTGGACAGTTATAACATCTCACTTATTCTCCCCACGAGATAGGGAGTGTTATGCCTGCTTTATAAATGAGAACACTGAAGCCTAGAGAAGTGGCTTGGCTTGTAGAGCCAGTCAGCAGGGAGCCCAAGATTAAAACTCAGGGCTACCTGACCCCAAAGCCCTTGCTGGGTCCTGAGTTCCTAGACAACATGCTCTGTGAGTTCTCAAGAGCCACCCAGCAGGAGCTGGAGTTTCTCTCCTGAGGGCCCAATCAACAAGGTCAAGGCTAACAGGGATCAATGCAAAGTCCTGCCCTTAAGTTCAAAAAGACAGCTGCACAAGAGTGTAATGGGGGGCCTCCCTGGTGGCGCAGTGGTTGAGAGTCCGCCTGCCGATGCAGGGGATACGGGTTCGTGCCCCGGTCTGGGAGGATCCCATATGCCGCGGAGCGGCTGGGCCCGTGAGCCATGGCCGCTGGGCCTGCGCATCCGGAGCCTGTGCTCCGCAACGGGAGAGGCCACAACAGTGAGAGGCCCGCATACCGCAAAAAGAAAAAAAAAAAAAAAAAAAAAAAGAGTGTAATGGAGTCCTGGTTACTGGACCGCAGCTCATCATAATACTGTCACCATGCATAATGCGGCTGTTATTGCCTTCTAGTTCCATAGCACTTTGAGTGTAGAAAGCCCTTGTACTTACCGATCTTAGGGCTTTGACCGTAAACAAGCACAAGAATAAGTCAGAAAAAGGTTTGCGGGTGTCCCGACAGGGTATGGGTGGAGCAGTGTGCTGTGGCTGCCTGTAAAGCTAATGAGCTATTTGTCTGCATTAATCCAGTGCAATATCAATAGGTTTTGTGTGCAGCCACTGTGCTAAATATATCACATTTTATCTCATTTAATTCTCACACAACCCTATGAAGTTTGTAATTCCTGTTTTACAGATCGGAAAACTTAGAAGTGAAGAAAGTTGACAGAGGTCACACAGCTAGTAAATAGTAGAATTCAGGCTCAGGTCTGATAATTGTCAAGAAAAATGTCACTCTGGAGAGTTCAGGCCCCCTCTGGAGTCATGTATCCAGTTTGGGGTGTTATATTTAAGGAAGACATTGACATACAGAGAAACAAGGAACCCATCCATGAGGGAGACTATCACCCTAAATATTGTTTGAAGGAGCTGAGAATATTTATCCCGGAGAAGAAAATCATCAGAGAACATACAGTTGCTGTTTTCAAGGGCAGAAAGCTCCTCTACTTAGAAACAGGTTGGGTTCACAGGACATTTGCCAACGATTTGTTGGTTAAGTCCAAAAGGACATACTATAGCCAACTGCTATTGCCACCTACTGGTGGGAGGTAAAATTGATGTGCTGATTTCAGCTACTGTAACTGTTGCATTCATAGAACTTAACTTTTCATACATAGAAGGGCTTTTAAGCATGATCATTGTCCTGTGTAAGAAGTAGCAGATTACCTTTGTGGGAAGAGAATTAGGACCAATGGGTTAAAATCACAAGGGGAGAGCTTTTGGTTCCAAAATGAAAGTTAATTTTCTGATAATGAAAACATAATTTTCAAGGGACTGCTTGAGAGTAGTGAGGTTCTTGTCTGTGGGAGAAACCAAGTCATGCTGAATCTCCCATCTCTCAGGTGAATGGGAGAAATCGATCCCAATGTTTTGGTGGGTCTCAGGCATTCATGGCTTACCTATTCTGAGCTATACTTGGACGTTTGGGTAGGGGTCTGCCAGGGTTGATAGCATCTGGGTTGTCTTATCCAGGGAGGAACTTTTAGGCTAGGCCAGAGGGAAGGGCGGTACCACAGGGGCAGAGCAGAAGGGGGAAATATTTTGGACAGGTGGGGTCTGGCAACATTTATCCTCCAGTTATGGCCCTTACACTTGACCAAGGAACAGTCAGAGAGGGGTGGTTCAATGAGGTTCATGACCCTCCATCACGTCCCAAACTGACCTCCCACATGGGGCCATTTGTAAACAACCCAAGGAAAAAGTTTCTTATAGATTCTGCAAATGAGATTAAGGCTCTGCTGGAGACAGGGGTTCAGAGTATAGGCAAGGTCAGGGACCAGTCAGGTAGGACCAGTCTGGCTCAGGGTTAGATCAAGGGCTCTGGCTCTCTCTGCCACAACCTGTGAGGTTTTTCTCATCAAAGCCCTACATTGATTTGGTCCCCAGATTCACTGGGAGGCAGTCCAGTGAGAGTTTATGGAGAAGGGGCTGTGAAATCAGACAGACCCTAGCTTGAATCCTAGCATGGCTACATATTAGCCTAGTGAGCTTAGATTGATTTCTTCTCTGATCTGAGTCTCGGCTTCCTCATCTGTAGAGTGGGCACAGTGACTGCACCCTCCTAACCAGAAAGGTATGAGGATTAAATGAGACCTCCCAAATAAATCACTGAGTGCAGTGCCTGGGGCACATAGTATATTGTTATTATTATTGTTATTACTTATTAAATTAACCTCTGTCAGTAAAAACTAGCTTCACCCTCCCTGTATGCTCCCCCATTTTCTGTGGCCATGGATCCTGGTCATGGGCACATTTGATACTGAAATCCCCTGCTGGATCTCACTTGGTTAACAAGAATTGCAGGGGCCCCACACATGAAAACACCCACATCCTTGGCCATCAATGCTCCACCACCCTCCCTCCCACCTTCTCTGATGTGGCAGGAACAGAGACGTAATTTAGAGCCCTCGGTCCTTAGATGGGGCAAGATATGCTCTGGGATTACTCACTGTTCTCTCAGAAAGAAGCGTAGCTGGGGCCATCTGGAAAGGAGTCACACCTGGAACTTGGTACCCAGGAGGTCACCCTGAAGGACCTGCAGAGGAGCCTGTGTCCTGGTGGCCCTAGGTGGCTCCATTACTGGTCAGTATGTGTCTGTGAGTGCATGTGTGCGGGTTCCTGTAGTGACTGTTCATTCTCCTCCTCCCCACCGATGTGTACCAGGGGCAGGTGGTGTAGAGGGAAGGATACAGTCTTTGAAGTTTTTAGAGGCAAGTTCATACGCCAAGCCTGCAGCCTCCAGGCCGTGTGAGCATGGAAAGTCTCAGGGTCCTCATTTGAAACAAGGGGAGAGGAAAACCTACTCTACATGGCATTTGCTAATTAAATCAGAGGATGGATAAAAATATCTGGCACAAGGTCTTGGCATGTGGCAGACACTCGGATGGTGGCTTCCGTCATCTCTGTGCATGTTGGTTTAACGGGAGATGTGTCCATGGTAGGGTTTAGTTTATCTAGTGATTATGCCATGTCTCTCTCCTTAAATGACCTTTGACCAATGGCCACCTATTTGCCTCTTCTTTCTGTTTTTGTTTTTATTTTTTTCTCTTTTTTGTGTTTAAAAGGAATTGTGAGAAAGCGTTACTGGTGAGTGTTCTCAGCTTGGTGGGGATAGAAGCAGAGCGGCTGGGCAAATGCATATTAAAACTCTTTATGTGCTGAGATGGGGAGTGTGTGTATGTGTGTGTTGAGGGAGGGGTTCAGCCACCTCTCCTTAGGAGTAGGAGTGGGGGTCGGGGTCTGGGGAAGACTTTTATTCCATGTTCTCAAATTGGTCCATACCTATTTTTTTAATATAAATTTATTTATTTATTTTTGGCCGCATTGGGTCTTCATTGCTGCGTGTGGGCTTTTCTCTAGTTGTGGCAAGCAGGGGCTACTCTTCGTTGCGGTGCGCAGGCTTCTCATTGCAGTGTCTTCTCTTGTTGAGGAGCGCGGGCTCTAGGCGCATGGGCTTCAGTAGTTGTGGTGCACGGGCTTAGTTGCTCCATGGCATGTGGGATCTTCCCAGACCAGGGCTCGAACCCGTGTCCCCTGCATTGGCAGGTGGATTCTTAACCAGTGAGCCACCAGGGAAGCCTGGTCCATACCTATTTTTATAGAAAGAATTTTTTTTTTCCTGTTTTGAGCTCCTGTCTCTAATTAGCTCAGCAAGTATTCACTAATACCCACTAAAATCCTGAGGGCTATCTACCATTTACTGAGCACTTAAAAGCACTTTCCATACTTAACCTTGATCCCTCATTTCCCTTGGGAAAAGCGACCTCATTTTACAAGCAGCAACCCCAGCTGGGAGAGGTTCAGCCACTCACTCAAGTCCTCCCACTGGCAAAGGTGAGAAGAGCCAGACAGGAGTGAAAAGAACCAGAAACGGTCTCTACCTCAAGGACCTGACCATGAACGTGGAAAGTTGACTGCCAGACACAGTAACTGAGATACAAGCTGTGGTGGTGCTTCTTTGCAGGGCACTGCTATGGGAGCATGGAGGGTAGCATCGCTAATTCTATCTGGCGGGAAGTCTTCCTGAAGGTGACTGGACTGAGTCTGGAAGGTTCTGTTCCTTTTGGAGGGGGAGCGGGCAGTGGAGCATGGCCAGCAACCCGGGTCTGTTTAAGGTAGTCGGGAGACAGGAAGTCCAACCAGGCTGAAAGGTTGAAAGGTTGGCCGGCGTGGGGACATCAGAGTCACAGACACGTCCTGTAGGAAGCCTGAGTTGTGAAAGTCCTGGGGATCGGGTTTTGGGGAGGAGGGGACAGACGAAGCTGGGGGTGGAGCAGTAGTTTAGGCAGGATCTCAAGGCTTAAAGGAGGGCAGAGAAAGTAAAGGCAGAGCCTATCCTGTGGATCAACAGGGCCTGGCCACACAGGGTCGTTCTGTGGCCCTTGTTGGGAGGGTTGGCAGGGGAACAGGTCATAGCCACCAGAGCCCCCAGCCTGGCTGCAGATGACCTGACCCCACTGGAGGGGTGCTGACCCCTGTTTCCATCATGAGCTGGCAGAGTTGGGGGACCTGGGAGGCCAAAGCCTGGGGCCGCAGCCCAGAGACAGCAAAGACCAGGAACGACGGGGGAGGATGGAGTGGCCCGTTGTCCCAGCAATTGGCAGAGGTTGGTAGGAGGAACAAGGAGGCTGAAATGGAGGGTGGAAACAGCCAGTGAAGGGCTTTCACTGCCAGATATACAAGTGTGGGTACCAGGGAGATGATTGCTTTTTGAGCCCGAGAATGCGATGGTCAAACCTACTGTCCCTCTCGCTCTCACCAGAACGTGAGCTTCCGGAGGCAAGGAGTTTGCCTTTGGGCCAAGCTCCACGTCTTCGTAGCTGTGTGACTTTGGTCGATTCACTCAACCACACTGAGCCGTAGTTTCTCAGCAGCAAAATGTGATGGTTGAGAGCGTTAAGTGAGCTGACAGATGGCATTTGTGAGGACAGCCTTGTGCATGGGAGATGCTCTCTTCCCACTGAGGGTTCAGCGCAACCACACCTGTGTTCTCTCTCCTCCAGCCCCAACCCCAAACTGCACTCATCCTTCAAGGCCCATTCAAATTCATCTCCTCCTTGAAATCACTCTTCACAACCCAATGGCTCAGGTCACTGACTGCTTCATAATCAAGGAACCATACTTGTTTCATTTGCTTTTATTCTTTCCTCCTTAGATTGTAAAGCTTTGAAAGCAGGAGCACAATTTCACGTACGGTGGTGGGGTGGCCAAAGTCCCACAAGCATGGGAAGTAGACGCCCAGGGTTCAGTTCTTCTAGGGAAACTTGGGGCTCCACATGGCACTGGGGGCTTCAGTTTCATCAGTCAAATGGCAACAATAACCTCCCTCACAGTTTCCAGAAGATCAATGTAGACATTCTGTGTGAAACATAGTTAGGAGGAGTTGAATAGATATTGTTGAATGAATTGAAACTGCTTTGAAAAATGAAGTTTTTTACAAATGTCAGACCTTATTTTTAATTCCCCATAGTGTATAGTAAAAGGCCTTATCTTTCATTGCTGCTAAGAGAAACTGCATGCTTAAATATTTTCTCCTGTCATCCAGATGAAGACCAAAAGAGGCATCATACGGGGTTGTAAAGGTTACTCTGGTTTTAAATGATATTTCATCTTCCTTCTCAGCAGGTCGAGATGACCACAGCCACCCCTTTGGGGAGTACCACCTTCTTCTCACTGAACATGACCACCAGAGGAGAAGACTTTCTGTACAAGAGTAAGGTCAACTTAGCTTGGCGGCCAGGGGAGCGAGGGCGGGACAGGTGTTGTGGTCAGCTCCTGGGGTTGAGGTCAAGAGCGTGGGCCCTGGAGGCAAACTGCCTGGGTCTCAGTCTCAGTCATATACCAGTTGCCAACTACATGACCCTGAGCACATGACTTCACTGCTCTGGGCTTGATCTCCTCATCTATAAGATGGGAATATTAACAAAGCTGCCACATAGGTAGGTGTGAAAGCTAGAAGGGATAATCCATGTAAAAAACATAGAATAGCCTCTGTGCGTATGAAACATACTAAGTACCTAATGAGTATTATTATTATTGCTATTACTATTATTTTCATTAGGGAGTTTTGGGGCTTAGAAGGTGATGGAAATTTGTATCTCTTGTAAGATGGCCCTACACGAGTCACCTTAAAATGCAGCTACTTTCGTACTAGTTTTGCAAAGCAAAAACATCCCATCAACTTACCAAGGAGTAAATGAATGTAGGTAGGAAGAGTTAGTCCTGGAGAGACATTTGCCAAGAACAAGGGGTCCCTAGAAGGAAAAATTTGAGGACCATTCTTCAGAAAACCAACTGACTGTATTAGGTGAAGTTTGGGTCCATTTCAGTCATCTCAGGTGACTTGGTACATACCTCCATGAATGGAACAGGCCTCCTGCCACACATGGAGCAGTGATAAACAGCTACAGGCTGGGGTACTGGCAGGAAGCTGGGTTAATGGCAGGATGTGGCTCTTCTATGGAGACCCAGAGAGGGTCGCTCTTGGGACAGGGTCCCACATGTTAGCCTGCTCTTTGCTGGGTGGGGAGACCTACAGAGGCCTGCTGAAATATGTCTCAAAACAGTTCTGAGAGGCCCACGTACAGCAAAAAAAGAAAAAAACAGTTCTGAAGTGAAATGCAGGGTAGATAGAATCACTGTCAGCAAGATGGGAATAATACTGTTTTTGTTTAACTAAAAGTCATGGTTCTCAACTAGGCATGGTTCTCAACTAGGCAATTTTGCCCCCTAAATAAGGTTGCCAGATTTAGCAAATAAAAGTACAGGGTACCAATTAAATTTGAATTTAAGATAAACAATTAATAGATTTAATAGATTTTTAGTATAAGGATATACCATGCAATATTTTTTTTTTTTTTTTTTTTTTTTTGGTGGTACGTGGGCCTGTCACTGTTGTGGCCTCTCCCCCTACGGAGCACAGGCTCTGGATGCCCAGGCTCAGTGGCCATGGCTCACGGGCCCAGCCGCTCCGCGGCATGTGGGATCCTCCCGGACCGGGGCACGAACCCGTGCCCCCTGCATCGGCAGGCGGACTCTCAACCACTGCGCCACCAGGGAAGCCCCCATGCAGTATTTTGAAATTATTCATTGTTTATCAGATATTCTAATTTAATGGGTATCCTGTATTTTATCTGGCAACCCTACCACCAGGAGACACTTGGCAATGTCTGAAGACATTTTTGCTTGTCACAACTGGGAGTGTGGGAGGAGAAGTGCTACTGGTATCTAGTGAGTACAGGCCAGGGATGCTGGTAAATACCCTGCAAGGCACAGGACAGTCCCCACAACAGAGAATTATCCAGCCGAGGTTGAAAAACCCACTGGACTCCCCAGGAAGGAAAGAAAAACAAGTAACTCCATGATGGATTCCCCACCCCCTCCCTTTTTCCCTCTGTCTTTCTTCCTATGAATAAATGCACAGTTGTTGTTGTTTTTTAAGTAAACTTTTTATAAAAGCATTACATATGTTCCAAAAAGTGCCCAAATGATAAGTGCACAGCTGGACGAATTTTCACAAAGTGCACACAGCTGTGTAGCCAGCCCCCCAGATGAAGAATCAGGCCACCATCAGTGTTTCAGAAGTTCTGGTGCCCTTTGCAATCACTATCCCCCACCCACTCAAGGGAACCCACTGTTCTGACTTCTACCACCATAGATTAATTCTACCTTGGTTTTGAACTTTGTATTCATGGAATCATACCACACATACTCCTTTGTATCTGACCTCTTTTGTTCAATGTTATGTCTGTATGCACATATTTAATGGTTGCAACATAATGTATATGTATGTATATGTGGATGTGTATATAATATCATATTCTATATTCCACACTTTTCTATCATCGAAAGTGTTCCATGTACCATAGGCTTCATAATTATTATTTTAATTACAGTATATTTCATGGATAAGTGTGCCATACCTTATTAAACCCTTCCCATATTTAGAATATCAATAATGTAATAAACATTTTCATTCATATAGCTTTTTCTGTATTTGGGATTATTCCCTATGATCAATACCCCAGAATCAAATAGATCGGTTTAAAGTATGAAGCTTTTTTATGATTCTTGATGTTTTCAATATCAATTCTGGCAAGGCTGTTGATCTTGAACCTAATATTAGAGTTTGACTTTGGAACTGGGAGCTGATATTGAAATTAGAATCTGAGATATTAAGCTACAAGGACATTCATCATAGCCTTGTTTTTAATAGTGTAAAATTGAATGCAACATAAATATCCTCAGTAAAGAATTGGTAAACAAATTATGGCACAGGCAAACAGTGGAGTACTCTACAGCCTTCAAGAGTTATGAAGAAAAATATGTACTTACATAACAAAAGGATCAGGGTATTTTGTTGTAAAACGATATATGGAATATGGTTCCATTTTTATCAAGTGCATATTTTTCCATATTTATGAATATTTTCTTAAGATGGATTTTCAGACATAGGATTAATAAATTATTCTAAAAGATGATAGATAAATATGCATATATGCAAAAACATGATCCCATTGGTGAATGTATACATATGTAGACTATCAGTGGTTCTTGGGGTAATGAGGTCTTCGTCTTCCCCTCCTCTTTGGCTTGTATGTATATTTTCAAAAGTATCTACACAGGGCACAGGGCTATTGTTGTTGCCCATGTGTGTCCTGTAGGGAAAAAAATATTATCTACGAAGACCACATATTACTTTTATATTATCTGAAAGAAGGAAGGATGTTTTATTTCACAAAAGAAGTTCAAAGCTATCTTGGGGATGATAAAAGCAGGACTTAGCCTCAGGCAGGATTTTGGCAGGGCAGGTGCTGAGGATATGGCCCTCCAAGTCCCATTGGAGGTAGAGGTACACTGCCACTCTAGATGTGACTCTGTCCTGGGGTCGGCAGTGAGTGTGCCAGGATTTCACATTCTCTCCTCCTTGACCCAGTGAGGATGCCAGGTGTTGTGTCTTCCTCCCAGCCTCCGAATCCTTCCTTGCATTTCAGTTTGCACATTAGCCATCTCCACTCCTCTCTTCCTCGTAGGTTCTGGAGCCATCGTTGCTGCCATTGTGGTGGTTGTCATCATCATCTTCACCGTGGTTCTGATCTTGCTGAAGATGTACAACAGGTATGGGATGCCCTGGGCTTTGGAACTCTCTGGTCCCTTCAGTGATGCCAGAATGAATGGGAACTAATGTTTGTGGGTGCCTATTACGTGCACAGCAGTATCTATGAGTCCATCATCAAATGCTCTAACCCTTTGTGGGTCCTTTTTTGCTGTCTGTTCTACTGGAAGAACTTCACAGTGACCATATATTTTTGTATTTGGAGAAATATTTTTAAAATATAATAATATAATGACAATGATAATAACCTTGAGCTGTGTAGTAAACTCTTACATGTAATTTACAGATAAGAGAGGAGTGTTTCAATCCTCTTCTCCTGGAGAGCCCTCTGCTAGGTTGTATTGTGTGGACCACATGAGTATTTGAGGTGACAAATACTGAAATGCACATACCTGCGACTTTACTTTCTGGGACCAAATAAGAGGAAATAGAAGCATATAAATTGATTGTAAGAAGAGTAACTGCTGTGTTATCACCTGTAGTCACAGCTTTGCTAGAAGATTATTCTTTTCAGTGAATAAATCAAAATTAAAAGACTAAATTCAATTATATCATAGAAGACCTGGAAGCCATTAAAAAATATTGTAGAAATGTATAAATTGCTGAGGAAAGTTGTTTACAACATATTGTCAAAATTTACAAAGCAGTATGTACATCTTTTTTTTTTTTTAAGTTTATTTATTTATTTATTTTTGGCTGTGTTGGGTCTTCGTTTCTGTGCGAGGGCTTTCTCCAGTTGTGGCAAGCGGGGGCCATTCTTCATCGCGGTGCGCGGGCCTCTCACTGTTGCGGCCTCTCCCGTTGAGGAGCACAGGCTCCAGACGCGCAGGTTCAGTAGCCGTGGCTCACGGGCCTAGTCGCTCCGCGGCATGCGGGATCCTCCCAGACCAGGGCTCGAACCCGTGTCCCCTGCATTAGCAGGCAGATTCTCAACCACTGCGCCACCAGGGAAGCCCCATTTTTTTTTTTAATTAATTTATTTTTTGGCTACGTCAGGTCTTAGTTCTGGCAGATGGGATCTTTCGTTGCGGTGAGTGGCTCTTCATTGCGGTGTGCAGCTTCTCTCTAGTTGTGGCGCACAGGCTCAAGGGTGCGTGGGCTCAGTAGTTGTGGTGCGTGGGCTTAAGTACCCTGCCATATGGGATCTTAGTACCCCTACCAGGGATTGAACCTGCGTCCCCTGCATTGGAACGTGGATTCTTAACCACTGGACCACCAGGGAAGTCCCTAAAGCAGTATTACATTATGATCATACACATGGGTTACGCACATGCACCCAGGAAAAGTTCAAATGATATACCACAAGGTGTTAACAACCAGTATGTCTGCATGATGGGATTGCTAGTAGGTTAGTTGGTTGGTTGGTTTTTGCAAGGTCAAGGGGTGTGCTTCTTTATTTCTGCATTGTTCTTATAATAATATTAATGTATTTATAAGGGTAGCTAACATATATTGATCTCTTACTATGTGCTGGGCATGGTTCTAAGCTCTTTACGTGTATTAACTCATTAGGTCTTCATAACAGCACCACAAAGTGGGTGCTTCTATATCCCCAATTTTATAGGTGTGAAACATGCACAGGAAGATTAAGTACCATGCCTGAATTTACTCAGCCCTAATTGGCAGAGTTGGGATTCAAACCCAGTTCATCTCGTTTCAAAGAAAATACTCCCACCAGCACACATATAAT
This sequence comes from Mesoplodon bidens, assembly GCF_964165515.1. Lineage (NCBI taxonomy): Eukaryota > Metazoa > Chordata > Mammalia > Artiodactyla > Ziphiidae > Mesoplodon > Mesoplodon bidens. Next base: position 167,818,022 of record NC_138177.1, on the reverse strand, counting down.
AACAATAATAACATTTCATATGTTATTTTTTAAAATCTTTGGGCTGTTACAGTTTGGGTCTATTTCAAACCAGGAAGTGACATCAGACCCCAAGTTCTACCCGCCATTCCCTCCATCATTGCTGGAGCTCTAAACCCCTTTTCTAGGTTGAAATTTGGATGGAGACTCTACTCACCCCATCCTGTTTACAATGATACGTGGGCTGGGAATTGAGAAACCTGGGTTCAGTCTTTGGTCTGTCAAAAGCAGGCAAGTTATTTAGCCTCTCTGTGCTTTGATTTTATCATCTTTAAAATGGAAGTGTCTCTAAATAGACATTTCTCCAAAGAAGACACGCAGGTGGTCAATAGACACATGAAAAGATGCTCAACATTGCTAAATATTAGAGAAATGCAAATCAAAACTACAATGAGGTATCACCTCACACTGGTCAGAATGGCCATAATTAAAAAGTCTACTGGACTTCCTTGATGGTCCAGTGGTTAAGAATCCACCTGCCAATGCAAGGGACATGGGTTCGATCCCTCCGGGAAAATCCAACAAGCCGTGGGCCAACTAAGCCCATGCACCACAACTACTGAGCCTGTGCTCTAGAGCCCGAGAGCTGCAACTACTGAAGCCTGTGCACTCTGCGCCCACGTGCTGCAACTACTGAAGCCTGCACGCTTAGAGCCCATGCTCTGCAATAAGAGAAGCCACCGCAATGAGAAGCCTGTGCACCTCAATGAAGAGTAGCCCCCGCTCGCCTCAACTAGAGAAAGCCTGTATGCAGCAGCGAAGACCCAACTCAGCCAAAAAAAAAAAAAAAAAACAGTTAAAAATAAAAGTTAGGGCTTCCCTGGTGGCGCAGTGGTTGAGAGTCTGCCTGCCGATGCAGGGGACACAGGTTCGTGCCCCGGTCTGGGAAGATCCCACATGCCGCGGAGCGGCTGGGCCCGTGAGCCATGGCCATTGAGCCTGCATGTCCAGAGCCTGTGCTCCGCAACGGGAGAGGCCACAACAGTGAGAGGCCCGAGTACCACACACACAAAAAAAAGTCTGCAAGTAATAAATGCTGGAGAGAGTGTGGAGAAAAGGGAACCCTCCTCCACTGTTGGTGGGAATGTAAGTTGGTACAGCCACTATGGAAAACAGTATGGAGGTTCCTTAAAAAACTTAAAATAGAGTTACCATGTGATCTAGCAATTCCACTCCTGGGCATATATGGAGAAAACTATAATTCAAAAAGATACTTGCACCCCAATGTTCATAGCAACACTATTTACAATAGCTGAGACATGGAAGCAACCTAAATGTCCATTGACAGATGAACGGATAAAGAAGATGTGGTATGTATACACAATGGAATACTACTCAGCCATAAAAAAGAATGAAATAATGCCATTTGCAGCAACATGGATGGACCTAGAGATCATCATACTAAGTGAAGTAAGTCAGAGAAAGACAAATATCATGATATTACTTATATATGGAATCTAAAATATGATACAAATGAACTTATTTACAAAACAGACTCACAGACATAGAAAACAAATTTATGGTTACCAAAGGGAAAAGGCAGGGGTTGGGGGAGAGGGATAAATTAGGAGTTTGGGATTAACAGATACAAACAAAATAGATAAACAACAAGGTCCTACTGTATAGCACAGGGAACTATATTCAATACCTTATAATAACCTATAATGGAAAAGAATATGAAAAATATATATGTAACTGAATCACTTTGCTGTACACGAGAAATTAACACAACATTGTAAATCAACTATACTTCAATAAAAGAAAAGAATAGGGGGACTCCCCTGGTGGCGCAGCGGTTAAGAATCCGCCTGCCAGTGCAGGGGACATGGGTTCAAGCCCTGGTCCAGGAAGATCCCACATGCTGCGGGGCAACTAAGCCCATTGGCCACAACTACTGAAGCCCGTGCGCCTAGAGCCCGTGCTCCACAACAAGAGAAGCCACCTCAATGAGAAGTCCACGCACCACAATGAAAAGTAGCCCCCACTCGCCGCAACTAGAGAAAGCCCGCGCACCACAACGAAGACCCAACACAGCCAAAAAGAAAAGAAAAGAATAGGCAGAAATTCTAATTCAACAACAACAAAAATGGAAGGTTCTCAAAGTGTGATAATTGTGTTATGGTTACATTGAAGAATGCTCTTGTTCTTAGGAGTATTTAGGGTTGAAGTGGCATGATGTCTGCAACTAACTCACAAATGGTTCATGATTTTTTAAAAAACTGTGTGTGTGTGTGTGTGTGTGTGTATGTCTGTTTGTGTGTAAATAGGGCAAGTAAAAGAAAGCAAATGTGGCAAATTGTTAACAATTTGTCAGTTGTTTAGTGAAGGGTATTCAGGTATTAGTTGTACTATTTGAGTAACTTTTCTGAGGATTTGAAATTTTGGATAAAGAAGCATGATAGGTCAACAAGATGAAATTTCATGTAGACATTAGAATGAATGATTGTTGTTAGTTATTGAATTTTATGGCATATGAAATGAAAGCCAGGATATATGTTTTAAGTCCATTCTCTTCTCAACTATGCAAAAAGTTCTTCAATATTTCTAGCAATAAACTTAGCAAGCATAATGAGGCTACAAAATTTCACTCCCATTACAACTTTGAACAGAAAACTATGTAATATTTTCATTTTGTCTTCAAAATAGCCACCTATCTGCTACTTTACTCATTCATTAATAAGAAAAAAAATAAAATTAAGTATCCAACCTAGGTTAAACAAAAAAACTGAAGGGTCAGACTACCTGATGTCTAAGATCCCTTCCAGTTGTAAAATTCTGTGATTGGCAATTAAGCAACATGATTTAATGATGCTCTATATTAATTTCATCACTGGAGCTGTAGTCACAGAGCTCATTCCCCAAGGCATACGAGGGGCAAGGCTCAGCCATGCGTGTGTATCTCATTACAGGAAAATGAGGACAAGACGGGAGCTGGAGCCCAAGGTCCCCAAGCCAGCCTCCCCTTCTGCCCTGGGCCCAAACAGCAACAGCAGCCAACACCCTGCAACTGTGACCTTCAGCCCTGTTGACATCCACGTGGAGACTCGGTGACCCCCCCATCCTGGGTGCTGTCTCGGCCACTGTCCAAAGAGCCTTCAGTCAAGACCAGGAAGCACATTTCTCCTCTGGCAGCTTCACTATGAGTTTGTTCCGGTCAGGTCACCAGGGGCATCTCTTAGGCAATCCCTGATGCTTCAGGCAACCCCCAACCCCATCCTGCTGGGCCCCACCCCAGGTACGTCCCTATCCCTGCTGCCACCCTTCCAAAAAGCTGTGCTATTTTGGGAATCCACTGCTGTGGGTTTAGCTGTCTCCCCCAAAACACAATAGCTAGACAGACAGACAGGCAGATAGCCCAGGAGTCTTCTGGTCAGGAGTCAGGGGTCAGGGCATGCTCCTTAGAGGGTCTGCCCTGAGGTCATATCAAAGGAAGAGCCATATCCACAGCTTTGTAGAGCAAAATAGTCAATCCCATAATCAGGCACAGGGGAACTAACTTGGACTAACTCACCAAAAACCCAGCTTGTTAATTTGTAACTTGTTCCAGTGCTAAATGACCGCTAGCTAGCTCATGATGATTGATCAGCACATTTCTCCCTCTTTAAGAAAGGTTTAGAGAAAAACTGGATTCTTCTCCAAAGGTGTCTACTTCTTTAGTAAAGAGTCAAAGTCGAAGACATAGGGTGACCTTGAGGAAGAATGGTACCTAGGATGAAAGCTGGTTGTAGTGTCCATGGGCCTGGAATAAGCCTGGTGTCTGGTCAGGGCCCCTCCCCCCACCCCACCCCCAACAGGGGCTGGATTAACCTTGACTCAGTCTCATTTCTTGGCTTCCCTCTATTTGGATTCCGAGCAATCCTCACTCTCCAGTTACCATCTTACCTCCAAGGTCCAGTATTTGGAGACTGATTAGATTACAACTCTATTTATGTTACCTCTGCCCTTCTTGGTCACCTTGCAAAGATTCAGGATATATTCAAAGTACCACATTCACAAACCATTCCTCTGGACAGAACTCATCTCTTTGACACTTTAGCCTGGAGAACAATCTACTGAAAGAGGAAAGCATTTTGGAATTAAGAAGACCTGCCTTCCAAGCCCTATTTCCTGGTTTTGTGGCCTTGGGAAAGTGACTTGACTCTCCATATTCTGTTTCCTAACATGAAATGGGAATAACGTCTGCCGCACTGGGTGACTATAACAAGCCAAGGACTTAGTAAAGCAGCTTAGGTAGTGCCTGGCACCCAGCAGATGCTTTCTAAATGGGAGCCAGCATTATGATTACGAATTTCTTCCATCGTAAGACATACACTTGTTCCCATTTTAATGATTCTGAAACCAGAATATGTCTTAAAATCGATGGGTCCACTAATGAGGTTGCATTTTTTCTCTCTCTCTCTCTCTCAAAAAGCTGTTTTTTAGCCAGTTGTGCATTTTACAATTGAAGGCATCTTGGAAACAAGGTAATAAGTCTGTATTCTGTTACAGACAGTGACACACTCTGACATTTAACCTTAAAATCTAGGAGTCTCTCCTTCTGAGGGAAATCCCTTTTAAGGGAAAACTGAGGGTCAGGAGGTAAGAAGACTGACACAGGGTCACACAGTTCATGTCATCCCACTATAAAAATGCTCACTTGAATATATCTGGAGAAATACAGGCAAAGTCTTTCTCCCCAGACATCTCTTCTCCCTCCTGTGTTTAAATATCCACCAGACACTTTGCAAGGTGCTTTTACATAAGTTATGTCATGGGATTTATTTTTCCCAATAACCCTGGGAGGTATTATTTTTCCCATTTGCCAATGAGAATTTCAAACTCAAGAAGAAAAAAATACTTGCTCAAAGTCTCACAGCTTGTGAGACAGTAAGTTGCAAAGACAAGACTCAAACCGTGGTCTCTTCGACTCCAAAGTCCATCTTTTTGTTGTATCACACTCTTCCCTAACATCCCGGCTCAAAGAACATGGATTCTTTTGTGAGCTGAACAAGAGGAGGACAGGCTTACCCATGTGTCTGAGTGGAGGTCGGGGGTCAGCTTCCACACCAAAAGTGGGGCAAAGCCACTTTGGTAACCTCCTTTCAGCTTCCATGATTGTAGCCAAAGGGGCCGTTTCCAAATCCATCCAAGCTCTAAGGATTTCTGCTTCATTCCCCCACCACTTAGGCCCAAGGCGCAAGGCATGAGATGGCCTCGAACCAGGGCAAAGCCATTTAAGGACTCAAGCCCACATAGATATGTTTCCCAGATGTATTCTGCTTTAAAAAAAAAAAAAAAAAAAGATTGTTTGGAGTGTTCTAGCCCTAAAGCCAAACTCTTCTGTCCACAGTGGAATCTTCCTGGAAGAAAGAAGAACATATCCCTCTAGTATAAATGAAAGCTTGGAAATGGAACGGGGAGGTAGAGAGGTGAGGGGGAGGCAAAGAAAATCGTTGTGTTTTGTTTTTAACTGATGACGATTACCTCAGTAAACATCCTTTAAGGGCTCCTGTATGCCAGTTGAGGTGCTACGAAACACAGTAAGCGTGGTCCCTGCTCTCAGGGGGTCTGCAGCTGGCCTCCTGAGACAGGGATCTTGCAGCATAGTTGAATTTCATTTCTGACAGGTGCCTTTCCTAACGGAGCAGATGCTGCCTTATTTGGCCACTGAATCAATAAATGATATTAAACGCTTAAAGAAAAATGTCTAAAAATAAAAAAGTTTAAATCAAACATTTGTTGAGTTGATTTCAATTCAGTTTAGAGATAACAAATACCTTTTTTAGAAACTTCCTTCCCCTGACAATGTAGACAGTGCCCTGAGGGAAAGCTGGAGCTGTTTCAAACATTGCATTCTCACTTCTATAGGATGGTGGAAAAGATGGGCTGCTCTGTGAGGTAGAAAATGTGTTAACTTGATGAAATATTATGCAGGGAATCCTATTTCACAGCAGGCTGAGAAGCCAAGGTTTGGGGACCCTGGGGAGTGGAGGAGACATTAGAATGGAGCCCAAATCACCAATAATGATGTTTACCATTAACTCAGCTCCTGCTGTGAGCCAGGCATCGGATGGGTCCTTTCTACCCACCAGCTCCTTTAACCATTACAGCTGCCCTGCATAGAGTGGTCATTATTTCTATTTTTTGGTTTTTTGTTTTGTTTTGTGTTGTTTTTTGTGGTACGTGTGCCTCTCACTGTTGTGGCCTCTCCCATTGTGGAGCACAGGCTCCGGACGCTCAGGCGCAGCGGCCATGGCTCACGGGCCCAGCCGCTCCGCGGCATGTGGGATCTTCCCGGACCGGGGCACGAACCCGTGTCCCCTGCATCGGCAGGCGGACTCTCAACCACTGTGCCACCAGGGAAGCCCTATTTCTATTTTTTGGATGAGGAAACAGGTGCAGGGAGGTAGCTTGTCTGTGGGTGATGTCATGGACATGTGTCCTTTTGGTGATGCTGAGTTCATTTGACTGGTCTAATTATTAAATATACATAAGACAGATTAACAGGAGAAAAAAAATTAATTTATGTGCATGGAGGTCTCATAGAAATGGGACCCCTGAAGTGACCAAAGCAGACTGTTTATGCAATATCATTTTTAGACAAAGAAGCAATTATTTGTGAAGATTCAATGGAACAAAGGGGCTGGTGCTTGGTGTAGCAGATGAATGAAGAAGTAACAATGTTTGTTTATACAGATTTCTTAGCCTTGAATTCCCTAACTCTGGTGATAAGGATGCTTTCTATCCTCCTGGTATAAGGAGGATACCTTCACATGGGAGATTTATTTCCCACTATCAGGGAGAAGCAGGGGGGTCAGAGAGGTTTTCTTTAATATCATTTTTTTTTCTACCAGCTGTTTCTCAAGTAACTTTAATTCAAAATAATCAATATGCCATCATGACGTATCTTGGGCAGGCTACTCTGAGCCCCAGCAGTGACCATTCCTGTGTTTGGGAAGCCCTCTACTTTAAGAGACAGGACCACCTCCTGCTATAAAAACTGGAAAGGCCAGACACTCATTTTCTTGGAGCCTCTTGCAGCTAGGGGGAGGTCACATGACCTAGGCTTTGCCAATCAGACACCTGTGCCGCAGACTTTGAATCCAGAAGTTGGCAACCTCAAGGGATAGGAACTGCAGAATCTGCTCTGGTGGCAGGTGTGTTGGCACCCTCCACTTCAAGAGGCAGCCACATCAGGGATTCTAGCAGCAGTGGCAGGGGCATTCTTGAGTCCAGACCCAGTGCCCATTGGAGTTGACTACATGAGCTGTGCCCGACAACATCAGCCATGGTATCTGTACCAAACTAGTTCTGTAGTAGGATTTTAAGCATCACACCTGACATCATATCTCTGAGCCTGGTTCTAGCCTTCCAGGAATTCTAGCAACTACCTGATTCCCTTTTCTGTTGAAATCAAGGGTCACTTCCTGTTGCTTGTAGCTAAGTACTATATGGCTGTGGGGCACTTGCTCGTGGCCACCCACGTGGGAAGTGGCTGGCACTAGAACCCAGGTCCCCAAAGCTCTTGCTCTTTCCATGCACATGCTTCCAGGCAAGTGATCAAAGGATCCCAAAGTGCTGCGAAATCATAGAGGAAGTACAGTCGCCACCAATTACTCTTATCCCAGAGACTTTGTGACTTTGTGAATGTTAATGAGGGAGTATTTAAAAAGAACCTGGAAGAATGGGTAGGATTTTTTAAAGTTTTTTTAATTGAAGTGTAACACACATGCACGTGTGTGTGTGTGTGCAGCTCAAAAAATGTTCACAAACTGAGCATACTTGTGTAACTGACATGAAAATGAAGAAATAAAGCATTACCAGTACCCCAACAGCCTCCCTTTTCCTCCTCCTGCCCTATTCACCTCCTGCAAAGAGTACCCACTCTCCTGACTTTTACCACCGTGGAACAATTTTGTCTTTAAGTAGAATTATACTGTAAACTCTTGTTTCTGGATTGTTTTGCACAACATGGTGTTTGTAATATGTGTTCATATTGTTACCTGTAGTTGAAGATCATTGATTCCCATTGTGGTAGTATTTCATTATGTGACTATAACTACATTTTATTTATCCATTCTACCATTTGATGTACATAAGAGCAGTTTCCGGTTTGGGTCTGTAACAAGTAGTGCTGCTGTGACCATTGTGGTGGTCATATGTGTATTTCTGTGGGAATATTTCTAGCAGTGTAATTGCTGGGTCATAGGGTATATATATATTTAGCCTTAGGCAATAGTGCCAGTTTTCCAAAAAGCTGCACCAATTTACAGTGGTGTATGAGTGTTCCACCTGCTCCCCATCTTTTATTAACCACCTGCTCCCCATCTTTTACTAACACTAGGATATGTTCAGAATCTTCCATTTCACTCATTCTGATGTGTGTGCAGTGGGTGCTCATTATGGTTTTAATCTGTATTCCCTGATGATTAATGGAACTGATCGCTTTTTCATGTGTTCATTGGCCATTTCAATTTCATTAGGTTTCATCTTTTATGAAGTTATCTTTCCATTTGTCTGTCCATTTTTTGTATTTGCTTCTTTCCTTTTTCATTACTGACTGGTCAGAGTTTTATATGTATTCTGGATATAAGTCCTCTGTCAGCTTGAGGCTTGCCTTTTTAAAAACTAACAGCTTTGGGTTTCCCTGGTGGCGCAGTGGTTGAGAGTCCGCCTGCTGATGCAGGGGACACGGGTTCGTGCCCCGGTCCGGGAAGATCCCACATGCCGCAGAGCGGCTGGGCCCGTGAGCCATGGCTGCTGAGACTGCTCATCCAGAGCCTGTGCTCCTCAACGGGAGAGGCCACAACAGTAAGAGCCCCTCGTACTGCAAAAAAAAAAAACCAAAAAAAAACTAACAGCTTTATTGAGATATAAATTGCATACCATCAAGTTCATCCTTTTAAAGGTGGTTTTTAGTATATTCACAGAGTTGTGCAACCATCACCCCTATCAAATTCCAGAAGACTGTTCAGTTACTTGCTCCTTCTCTGTGGCTCCCATTCATAGAACCACACCAGGTACTGGAGAGATGATGATGGGCAAGATAGAAGTGGCCCCTGACTTCACAGAACTTCTTGCGTAGCAGGGAAGACAAACAAACAACTACAATATAGAACAATTATTCTTGTGATAAGAGGAAGTTCAGGGTGTTACGGAAGCCTCTTGCTTGGGCACCTAGCTCAGCCCAAGGTTGGCGCATAGGGAAGAAGCCTCCGCAGGAGAAACAACATCTATGTGAAGAGAGAAAGACTGAGTAGGAGTGAGCAGGGGAAGAGTGGGAGGAGAGGAAGAGAGATGAAGAGGGGAGCCCTGCTGGAGAGAGAAGCTGCAGCTGAGCAGATGGCCAAGGAAGCAGCAGGAGATGGGTGAGGAAAAGAGAAGAGAGGCTCCAGGATGAAGGATCTTGAGGGCTTCACTTTTTTAAAGGCAGTGGGGCACTTCCCTGGTGGCACAGTGGTGAAGAAACCACCTACCAATGCAGGGGACACGGGTTCGATCCCTGGTTTGGGAAGACCCCACATACCGCGGAGCAACGAAGCCTGTGTGCCACAACTACTGACCCGGGCTCTATAGCCTGCGAGCCACAACTGCTGAAGCCCGTGCACCTAGATCTCATTGTCCGCAACAAGAGAAGCCACTGCAGTGAGAAGCCTGTGCATCGCAACGAAGAGTAGCCCCCACTCGCCTCAACTAGAGAAAGCCCATGCACAGCAACAAAGACCCAATGCAGCCATATAAATAAATAAATAAATAGATAGATAAATAAATAAGTAAAGGGCAATGGGGAGCCACAGAAGGTGCTGAAGTGTGGAAGTGACCAGATCAGATCTATGCTTTAAGGAGATGAATCTTGCTATAATGTGCAGAATGGATTGGTGTAGGAGAGACTGGAGGCTGGGACAACAGTTTCAAGTCTATTGCAAAAAGTAACAGGAGCATCTGTGTGTCTGTTAATTTTTAAATGCTTTTTGTAAATAGCCCTCTAATTGTGAAGTTTTGTTCTTTTCCTTTTTTTAAGTAGCTATTTGTGGGTGTGCAGTAACCCAACAAAAATGTCTCCAGGAATCCTCTCGGGCCCACTGGATGGGAACACACAGGGGGGCATTGTATCAACTCTGTAGCCCTTTGTCCCAGGACACCCATTCCCCATACAGAAAATTTCCTGGGAAAGAGGCGAACTACTGTGGTTCAGCAGATACTTCTGTCCTGGACTCTTGACAGTCTGCCCACGTTTGGGAGAAGCAGGTAAAAACGAGAATGACCTTCAGGTCTCTAGTGACATAAAACCCTCTACCTGATCACAGCCCAGATAGTAACAGAGAGGGTCCCTTCCTGGCTCAACTCAGTCGCTTGAATGAATGTTACCTGGGCCCCCAGATGTTCTTAAAGATGCTGCAGTGCCTTAACTGATCTCAGAGAAATACAACAACCAATTTAGGCATTCTTTCTAGCTTTCCCGTTCTTGTCTTACTTAGGAGGCATGTGGAGTAAAAAATAGAAAAAACTTTAATGTCTCAGTATTCACAACCTTGACTGGAAGAATCTGTGAATTGGGCAGTTTGCTCTGCATAATAAAGGAGGGGAGAAGAGGGTGGTGTTTGTTTTGTTTTGTTTTGTTCTGTGTGTTTGCTTCTCCTCCCTGCCTGGCCCCTCCACCGTTCTCTCCAAGTTCATGGCGCTGTCGTCTCTGACCAAATGAGCCCCTTCTTATTTTATGTTTTTCACTTCACCCTGAATCGCCACTCCCACTTTTCATCACCACCATAGACACTCCCTTTCATTTATTTAATTGATCTCATTAAAAAAAAACAAGCAGGGCTTCCCTGGTGGCGCACTGGTTGGGAGTCCGCCTGCCGATGCAGGGGACGCGGGTTCGTGCCCCGGTCGGTCCGGGGGGATCCCGCATGCTGCGGAGCAGCTGGGCCCATGAGCCATGGCCGCTGAGCCTGCGCGTCCGGAGCCTGTGCTCCACAACAGGAGAGGCCACAGCAGTGAGAGGCCCGCGTACTGAAAAAAAATTAAAAAATTAAAAAAAAAAAAAAAAGTTAAAACTTTCCACTGACCACTCAGGCCCGTTCAGGCACTGGGCCATCTCTCTGCTTTCCCTGATAGCAACATTCTTCAAAAGTGCTGTCTGCGGAATAGTCTTAGGAAGAGTCTTGGGAACAATGAGGGTGGGGACAGAATGGAATGGAGGAGCGACCATAGAAGTGGACAGAGGGCATGAGTGGAGTAAAGCTGACCCCACACAGGTATAGAACTGAAGGTCAAGTGGAGTCACTGTCTCTGTCCCTCTGGTAAGCTTGGTGGCCTGAGGCCCAGGGACCCGCACTGGGTGGCTGTGGGACTGCTGACCTGGGTGGCCTTGGGGCTTCTGGTGGCCAGACACGAGGGTCATGGAGGCCTGCATGAGAACTTCTGTGGTCACCGCCGCAGGCACCCAGGTGTGGATTTCTACCAAGGACACTCATGCCTGTGCCCATGGCCACACTCACAAGAGCATCTGGCGTGGGCACACCCCTGGTCACGACCATAGAGGATTTGCCCCATGGCCATAGCCATGGCCACTTCCATGACAGCCTCTCCCACAGAGGACATGGATATGACCATGAGCACAGCCTATGCACTGGGGCCACGGTGCTAATCTCTGCAGCTCCATTTTTCTTCCACTTCCTTATCCCCGCGGAGTCCAGGTCCCCTGACACTGCTCTCCACTCCAGATTTTACTCAGTTTTGCTTGGGGTGGGCTCCTGGGAGATGTCTTCCTTAACTTCATGCCCCCTGCCCTGGGACCTCATTCTTACCACCGTCTGGAGCACAAGGGAGGACCCGATCCTGTCTGTGAGATGGTGGGTCCCCAGTGGAACTATCGCCTCTCTTTGTGAGACGAGGCGGGAGGATAAGCACATGCTCTGGATCACACGTGGAAGTCACCGATGTGGAAGACAGGAGCATCCTCTGAAGGAGAAGCAGAGCTCAGAGGAAGAAGAAAAGGAAGTGGGGGGGGGGTCTCAGAGGAGGAGAGGAGGGAGCACAGGGTGCAAAGATGGGCCCAGGAGACCTCAGAATTCTGAAGGGGAAATATCAGGTTCAGACCTGCATGTACTGGGGTAGCTGAATCTGGCTGCTGACTGGCACCAACCTCACAGGTGGTCTGGCCATGGTGCTTCATTTCGGGGGGTCAGAGGCTGGAGATCCTGACCACAGTGACTGTCCCACTGCAGGAATTGCCCCAAGAAGTCAGGGACTATGCCTTGTTGGTCCAGTCTGACAATAGGGGCGCTGGTGTGTGCAGCCTTACACTCCTAACTCAAAGAGGGGCGTGGGCAGTAAAGTGCAGGCGGGGCGGGTCCTGGCTGGGCTCTGCCACTCACTGCTTTATCTACAGAGCAACTACGTCCCATGTCCGCGTGGCCTGAATTGTTGAGGGAGGTGTCACCATTGCAATCCCTTCCTGGAGATGCTGGGGCAGGTTGTCATAATGGTGCTGATGGTCCACTCGAGTGAGAGGTGGGACAAACTGCCCCCACCCCTGCCCCAAACTTCTAGCCTCTAACTCCTCCAGGTCAGGGGTCTGTGGAGGTTGGGGGCCCTGGCCAGGGAGCTCTGCTAAAGGAAAGAGCTGTATCTGAGGGAAATGGAGGCTTTGGCACGAGGACCATCAGGGTTTGGCAGTCTTACAGGGGCTGTAGAGGCAAAATTGAGAGGCCAGAGGGACGGTGCCATCAGGCACGGGCTGGCCACATTGTTGGGTTTGGAGGGCTACCTGGGACCATGAAGAAGGCTAGAACAGAGAGAGGGGATGGCAGCCCACCCCGTGTCCCCACCCCACCTGTTCTCGGAGGACCAGGCTGCCACACACAAGCTTCTCCAAGGTCTGCCTCCCTTCTCCCACCTGGTGGTGGAAGCTCCAGGGAAGACCAGAGCCCTGGACAGAGGGGGAAGCAGGAGGAGGTGAGGATAAACATCAATTAAACTTCAATCAGGTAACCGGATCCAGGAGTGACAGGGAGGAGGGGGATTAGCTGCTAATCTCAGGGCCTGATTTGTGTGGGTCTGTTTCGATTCTTTTTATATTACTGTTTGAATGGAGAGTAGGGGTGATGAAATAAAGTCCTTGCATCTTCGGCCCCACCAAAAAAAAAAAAAAAGTGCTGTCTCTGCTTGCTTTACCCACTTCTTTTCCTGGTCTCTCTAAAGCTCTGTCTAGTAGTGAGGCTTGCAACCCCATCATTGCATTAAATTATCTTTGCCAAAACTATTCAGTCCTCTTCGCTCATTTTATTAGCTTATCAGCAGAATCGGGCACAGCCTATTGCTCCTTCCTTCTGGAAATGGTCCCCCGCTTGGCCTCCAGAACCCCACCCTCTCTTGGTTCTCTTCCAACCTCAGCGGCCGTTCCTTTTCGGCCTCCTTTGCTGGCTCCTCACCACCTTCCCTCCTGCTAAATAATGGAGTGTCTTGGGGCTCGGTCTCAGCCTCTCTTGCTGTTGTGGCCTCTACGTGACTTCATCTAATCCCATGATTTAAATACCTTCTATCTACTGCAGCTCCCAAAAGTGTATCCTCAGACCTTTCCCCTGAATTCTATTCTAGATAAATGGCCAACAGACTCCTCAATACCTCCGCTTGGATGTCTAACGGGCATCCCAAACATAAACCAAACCAAACTCCTGTTTTTTCCACCTAAACTTACTCTTCCCTCCCAGTGAACCCTCAGCAACATCTCAGGTTCCTCCTGTTCCCTCACACCCATTTATTAATAAATTGTCCGCTCTTTTTAAAACTCTCTCTGTTCTCCCAGTTTGCAACTTGTCTTTTTACTCTTGGTGGTATCTTTTTTTTTTTTTTTTTTTTTTTGTGCAGTACGCGGGCCTCTCACCGTTGTGGAGCACAGGCTCCGGATGCGCAGGCTCAGTGGCCATGGCTCACAGGCCCAGCCGCTCCGCAGCAGGTGGGATCTTCCCGGACCAGAGCACGAACCCACGTCCCCTGCATCGGCAGGCGGACTCTCAACCACTGCGCCACCAGGGAAGCCCTGGTGGTATCTTTTGATGAACAAATGTAATTTGTTTCTTTCATGGTTAACACTTCTGAAAATACCTTGTTTGAAATATTTCCCATCCCTAGTTCTTGAAGAAACTCTCTGGCAGCTTTTCTTTTTTCTCTAAAGATTTGCCTTTCACATCTTTCCTACCACCCTATTCTCAATTACCAGCACCGTGTCCTGGATCACTGTAAGCCCTCCTCACTGCTCTCCCAGCCTCTAGTCTTGCCTCTGCACAATAACCATGGTGATCCTGTAAAAATAAGCCAGATGGTTTCACTCCTCTGCTAAAAAGCGTCTAATGGATTCTCATTTTGTTCCAAGCAAAACCCTCAGCACTTACCACACCCTGCAAGGCCCTGTGTGACCTCACCCATCACATCTCTCACTTCCTGTAACTCCCTCTCTCACTCTACTCGGGCCCTGCACTGGCCTCCTTAATGTCCTAAAACATGCCAAACATTCTCCCACCTCAGGACCTTTGCACATACTGTTCTCTTTGCCCGGAGTTCTCTTCCCTCACATAACCAGTCTTGTTCCTCTTAAAGCAGGCTTCTACCCCCAGGTCTCCTTATCAGAGAGGACTTCCACAGCCGCCCTGTATAAAATAGCACATCTCCTCCACCCGCAGTCTCCACCCTGTGTTCCTCATTTATTTTTCCTTGTCATCTCTCTTCTTCTAGTCGAATATAAGTTCCATAAAAAACACAGTTTTGCTTAATGTGCTGCTATATTCCCAACGTCAAGAGTGGTGCCTGACAGACAATAAGTATTAAAAAAAATACTACTGAATACGTGATGGGATGAATGCAAGTGTCTTGAAAAATATACAGTGTTCATTTAAGAATAAATGTTTTGGATGTACATAAATTTACATAAATGTCATGTAGATATTCTGCTTCTTACTTTCTCACTAAACATATTTAAGATCGAACCGTACTGCTGAATGTAAATCCAGTTTGTTATTTCTGACCACTGCATAGTGTGCCATCAAATGCCACATTTTCTCATCCGTCTCCTTAATGGTGGACACACGGTTTGCCTGAAGCTCCAGCTATATACACAGCATGAAATAAACTTTCTGCAACTTACACTTTATGAATCTGTGTGAAAGATCTTTTTGGTATTTTGGGGGTGGGGAGTAGAGGGAGTGGGATGGTATGTCTACTCAGGAGTAGAATTGGGGAGAC
This sequence comes from Mesoplodon bidens, assembly GCF_964165515.1. Classification (NCBI taxonomy): domain Eukaryota; kingdom Metazoa; phylum Chordata; class Mammalia; order Artiodactyla; family Ziphiidae; genus Mesoplodon; species Mesoplodon bidens. The sequence continues at coordinate 167,802,785 of NC_138177.1, read as the reverse complement.
ACAGGACAAACATAGATATGCTTAATTCAACTAAGTACAGCCAAAAGGCCTGCCAGGGAGAAAGCACACATAATTTATGCCTCCCCCCATCAACAATTTGTGGAAAATCCTGTTTCCTCTGTATCCTTCCTGGCCCTTTGAAGAGCCTTGAGTTTCTAATTTTGGGCATTATTACAGATATAAAATATTATCTAATTGTTGTTTTCATTTGCATTTCTCTGATTACCAGGTAAGAGCACATAGAGTTTTAGTTCTGACGTTTGCAACCTTTGGGTTCTTTTGTTGTTGTTGTTTGTTTTTTTGTTTTTCTTGAGGGGGGAGAGGAAGGGAAGGGGAGAAATCACTATTTAGACACTAATAAAATTTATTAAGTCATTTATTCTCCTTTATGCCCCATATCTCATTGCTTTCTCCTGGATTCAGTTCTCTTCTTGCTCTATGCTTACTTTAGGAGGGATTTCAAAGAAGGCCTTTACATGGCAACATTTCTGAGACTGTGAATAAATATTTATTTTCCTCGAGTATTTAAATGACAGTATAGGACCTCCCTGGTGGCACAGGGGTTAAGAATCCACCTGCCAATGCAGGGGACACGGGTTCGAGCCCTGGTCCGGGAAGATCTCACGTGCCGCGGAACAACTAAGCCCATGTGCCACAACTACTGAGCCTGCACTCTAGAGCCCGCGAGCCACAACTACTGAGCCCACGTGCCACAACTACTGAAGCCCGTGCGCCTAGAGCCCATGCTCCACGACAAGAGAAGCCACCACAATGAGAAGCCCACACACTGCAATGAAGAGTAGCCCCGCTCACCGCAACTAGAGAAAGCCCGTGTGCAGCAACGAAGACCCAACACAGCCAAAAATAAATAAATAAATAAATAAAATTTATTTTAAAAATATAAATAAATAAATAAATAAATGACAGTATAACCAGAGATAAAATTCTAGTGTCACAGTTCTTTGCCTTCAGCACTTTGAAAATATGAGTCCATTGTCTTTTGCATCCCAGCTATTGAGTTCAACAATCTAACCATATTGCCAGGAGTTTTTCTCCCCCACATTGTGTTGTATTTGTAAAATACCAAATAAAATATGTAACATTTTAAAAAATGGCTCTGAACCGCTCTAACTCAACTCGAGTTGGAGCATTACCAGTGTTGTTTAATAATCTACCTCTGTGTTCTTTCCCTATCATATTCTCTATTCTCACCCACCCCACACCAGGGAACCATTTTCCTGAATGTTCCTCATTTTAAAAATAAATTTGTCATAAAAGTGTGCTTCCCTAAAATAATACATTGTTTAGTTTTGCTAGTTTTTTTCAGCTTTTCATAAATGAGCTCATACTGTGCATAGTCTTCTGCAACTTCTTTTTTTTTCACTCAACTTTATATTTCTGTTTCATCTATTTTGTTGCATGTAGCTGTACCTAATTCTGTTTCTTTCTGCATAATATTCCACTTTAGAAACATGTTACAATCTACCCATTATCCTGATGACAGACATTTAGGTTTACCTCCAAGTTTTTGCCAGTAGAAAGGATATTGCTATGAATATTTTATACATATCTCTTGGTACATGCATACAATTGTTTGGAGTAGAAATGCTGGGTCATAAGGTTTGCACATCTTTAATTTATTCAATAATGCCAACTTGTTTTCTAAAGTGTTTGTAAAATTTCCTCTTCCACCAGCAGTACATGAGAGTTCTGTTTAATCCACATCTTCAACACTTTGTATCACCTTCATAATTTTGAGTAGTTTAGTAGATGTAAACTGGTACCTTGTGATCTTAATTTGCATTTCCTAGATTTCTAGAGAGGTTGAGCATCTTGTCATATGTTGATAAGTTCTGTGAAATGCTGGTTCAAGCCTTTGCCAGTTTTTGCATTGGGTTGTGTGTCTTTTTCTTATTCGTTTATGGTAGTTTGTAACAGTATCTATTCTAGATGTTAATCTTTTCTCAGTTACAATAATTTTGTTGCAAATATCTTCTCCCAGTTTGCCAGTTTACAACTTGTGTTTTGACTCCCTTCTTGATATCTTTTTTTTTTTAGGCCACACCATGTGGCATGTGGGATCTTAGTTCCCTGACCAAGGATCAGACCCGTGCCCCCTGTATTGGGAGTGCGGAGTCTTAACCACTGGACTGCCAGGGAAGTCCCATCTTTGTGGTATCTTTTGATGAACAAACATTTTTTACTTAATGTAGTCAAATTTATTCATATTTTTATCTTATAGTTAGCAGGTTTTTTTGTATCTTGTTTAAGGAAATCTTTCCTATCCCTAGGCCTTAAAGATATGCTCTCGAAGCTTTTTTTTTTTTTTTAAGTTTTGCCTTTCACATGAAAGTTTTTAATCATTAGGAATGAACTTTTATGTGTAGGGTGTATGAATCCAATTTCATTTTTTCTATATGCATAACCAGTTGTCTCAGTGTCACTCATCCTTTCTCTAATATCTACAAAGCTGCTTCTGTCTTATGTCAAATTTCATATACATGTGGGGTTTTTTCTATGCTGTTGTTTTCTTTGGTGAGTTTGTCAATATGTTTGCTTTTTTGTTGTTTTTTCTAAATTTCTTTTATTGAAGTATAGTTGATTTACAGTGTGTTAATTTCTGCTGTACAGAGAAGTGATTCAGTTATACATATATATACATTCTTTTTTACATTTTTTCCATTATGGATTATTACAGTATATTGAATATAGTTCCCTGTGCTATACAGTAGGACCTCGTTGTTTATCCATCCTGTATATAATAGTTTGCATTTGCTAATCCCAAACTCCCACTCCATCCCTCTCCCATGCCCCTTCCCCCTTGGCAACCACAAGTCTGTTCTCTATGTCTGTGAGTCTGTTTCTGTTTCATAGATTAGTTCATTTGGGTCATATTTTAGTTTCCACATATAAGTGATATCATATGGTATTTGTCTTTCTCTTTCTGACTTACTTCACTTAAGATACTGCATTTTCTTAATTAATACAGGAGGTCGAGGCCTCCCACCTTAAATTGCTCTTTAGCAGTGGTTATTCTTGGACATTTGTCTTCATAAAAATAATAGAATCAGCTTGCAAGTTCCTCAAAACTTCTGTTTGGATTTTTATTGGATAATGGACAATAAAAATAAATCTGTTTGGAGAAAACTGACACCTTTACAATGGTATAATTCCACTTACACCCCTACTGTCCTTTGTGTCGTTGCCACATATTTTATGTCTACATGTGTTTAAAAAAATCCCAACTTACACTCTTATTAGTTTTGCTTTAAAGTCAATTGACATTTAAGAAATTTAAGAAAAGAACAAAAAGTTGTATTTTTAAATATTCATCCACTTATTTACCATTCCCATTATTCTTCCTTCCTTCCTTTCTTTTTTTTTTATGGGAAAACAATACATTTATTAAGAGGCATGAAAATGCATAAACTCACTTATAAATAAATGCAGCATAATTTACCAAGTGAAAAAATAGCTAAAATCCATGGGTAAACTGGATTTTATCTTTGAAATGATTACATATTTGATCTCTAATAATTTCGCCCTCCATCATGATCTCTTAGTAGCAGCAATTTTACACTGACTATAGAAAAGCTGTTACCAGTGATTATCATATGGGAGGGAAATTTTTCAACAATTTTCTTTAGAAATGAACCAGTGCAAACAAATTCAGATTGTGAGGGATACAGTAAGACCTGGGGCTTATCTTCTGAAAAGTAGAAAATAAAAATCCCAAACATTCATTAAGAAATTAAAAAGCATATTACATTTTTTTAAAAAAAATTATTTATTTTATTTTTATTTATTTTTGGCTGTGCTGGGTCTTTGTTGCTGCAGGCAGGCTTTCTCTAGTTGCGGCGAGCGGGGCCCACTCTTCATTGCGGTGGCTTCTCTTGCTGCGGAGCACGTGCTCCAGAGCGTAGGCTCAGTAGTTGTGGCTCACGGGCTTAGTCACTCTGCGGCATGTGAGACCCTCCCGGAGCAGGGCTTGAACCCATGTCCTCTGCGCTGGCAGGCGGACTCTTAAGCGCTGCGCCACCAGGGAAGCCCAGCAAATTACATTTTTATCATTGAAAAATAACACATATGGACATTATAAAACATTCTTAACCAGTGATTGCAATAATTACATTTTAAAATGTTCATTCAAGTACTGGTGATCAATAAACATTCAAAGTCTCATTAAAAGTAACACTAGGCATAGATACATGTGAACAATGCTTCTTTTGATTTAACAACAACAAAAATCATGTCAACAGGAGACAAGTTACCCTTAAAATACTGTATGTTTTTTTTTTTGTCTGTAAATGATTTTCCATGGTCTGTATATTTTATTTGTGAGGAACCAATGAACATCTCACAATGGCTAATTAAGAAGTCCTCTCTATAAAATGAATCTCGATATTATAGAGATAAACATTCTAAAACACAAATTCAGCTTAAAAATAACAGTGCAGAATCAGTTTTCTTTGGTAAGAAATTGTTAATTCCTTACCATTGTTGGTTTGCTGTTGTGCAGACTCTATCAGAACACTTCTTTGACATTTACCAAAGAGCTATTTAATGAGCTGAAAAGACTTCATAAACTCTGGTACCACAATAGCAATGTAGAGCTTAAGTCAAAATTGTGCTGAAATCAACATCATTTCCTTCATTACTGTTGTTAATGACTTCCTTCAAAAAGCTCCCTCCTAATTTTGGCCTGAGTCTCAGGCTTTAATAAAAGTTCCTTTATCTGTTTCACTTTGGACTGCAGACCCATCCTCTCTCAGCACAAAGCCTCATTAATTAAGTCCCGCCAATAGGTTTCTGGCCTATGGGAAAAAAATTATATGATACATTTTATGTGCAAATGCCAATGAAAAACATTAAATATGGCACACCGACTTATCAAAAGAGGGTTAAAAAGAAACCTTTAAATGCTGCCCACATTTATAGAAAAGGTTGCATTTCACCAAAAATATATCATTTACATGAAACAAGATCACTGCATAGCAACAGCCCACATAGGACAAACGTGAAACATTATAGACTAACTATATGGATAATAATTTCAACAGTGATCATTTTAATCGTAGCACTCGTTAGCTCTGTGTGTGTTTTGGCCTCAGATAAAGTAGTCAAATGCCCTGCAAAGCAATAGAAATGGCAGTATTACATTTACAGCAAGGCCCCTTCCATGGCCTTTAATTAGAGTCCACGAGGCATAATGCAAAATCCTCTCTCCCACAGCCTCGGCTGAGGGCAAGTGAAACCGGTGCCATTCTTCCTTCATAAATTAATTTCCTCTGATAGTCCCAGCACTCCATTTCTCTTCTGTTGTGTTTCAGGAATGCACACATCAATCATGAAAGCATTACGCAATCTCCACAGATTGGACAAGAGACACTTAAACAGCACAATGCAAATTAGCCCATTGACTGGGCAGAGGGAGCAGGGATGCTTCTCACGATGCTTCTCACGATGCTTCTCACAGCGGGGGCCTGCCTGCCTTCAGGTCTCATTTCCTGTTATTGGCACTGTCAGTGCCATTCTTATCAGCCTCTTCAGTTTTCACAGAGCTCCCATCCCCTGGCTTGTTTTTTGTTTGTTTGTTTGTTTTGCGGTACGTGGGCCTCTCACTGTTGTGGCCTCTCCCGTTGCGGAGCACAGGCTCCGGATGCGCAGGCTCAGCTGCCATGGCTCACGGGCCCAGCCGCTCCGCGGCATGTGGGATCTTCCCAGACCGGGGCACGAACCCGTGTCCCCTGCATCGGCAGGCGGACTCTCAACCACTGCGCTACCAGGGAAGCCCACCCTGGTTTGTTTTTGTTCTGTGTTTCTTCCAGATACTGCTGGATAGCCTTGAGCACCTCATTCTCCACCAGCCTCTTTGAGCCTTACCAGTTCAGCATCATCAGGCTCACCTCTATTCTTATCACCTGCTAGTGTTGGAGGGTCTCCTGCAGAGGCAGCGGTCAGCTGTGGCTCACTGCAGGGACAAGGACACTGGCAGCAGAAGTTCTGGGAGGCACTCCCTGGCCTGAGCCCTCCTGGAGTCCACCACCAGCCCCACCAAGGACCCTGTGGGTTCCAGTGCTGAGTCACCCCAGGCCAAACAACCAACAGGGAGGAACTCAGCCCCCTTTCCTTCCTTTCTATAGATCGAAATTTCCAATTGTTATCACTCCTTTTCAACCTACTTAATTTCCTTTAGAATTTCTTGTGGTGAGGGTCTGCTGGTGAAAAATCGGTTCAGCTTTGATTTATCAGAAAATATCTTGATTTCACTCTCAATTTTGAAAAATATTTTTATTAGATATAGAATTCTAGGTTGACTTTTCTTTTTCCTCCAGCCCTTTAAAGATGTAGTTCCATCATCTGCTAGCTTCCAATCCAATAAGAAATCAGTTGTCATTCTCATCATTGCTCCCCTATTTGCAATGCAGCTATTTTCTCTTGCTGCTTTAAATATTTTCTCTTTATTTTTGATTTTCAACAGTTTGATAATGATGTGCCTAGGTGTGGTTTTCTTTGACTTTCTCCTCCTTAACTTTTGTTGAGCTACCTGGATCTTTGGGTACTGTTTTTTAAACCAAATTTTTGGCTAGTATTTCTTCAAAAAATTATTTTTGCCCTATTATTTGTCTCCTTTCTTTGTGAGACCCCAATTCCTGAAATGTACCTGCCTAACAAAGCATGGTCAAAGTGATCTGTCAGTAATTTAACTGCCTGCTAGAATAAAACAACATTCTTCAGAGGAAGATAACAGAATACAGTTTCTATGACATATCATCCACAATGTCAAATATATAATAAAATTATTAGACATTCAACAAAACAGGAAACTGTGACCTGTAATAAAGAGAAAGATCAGTCAATATAAAGATATCCACAAATGACCCAGACATTGGAGTTCGCAGACAAAGAATTTGAGATAAAATTGATAAATTTGTTAGAGTCTACAGGAGAAGATCTACATAGTGACGAAGACATAGGAAATTTCAGGAGAGATTTGGAAACTATAAAAAAAAAAAAGAAAGAAAGAATGGAAATCCCAAAACTGAAAATACAGTATCTGCAATCAAAAACGCTTTGGATGTGATCAACATTAGGTTGGATACAACCAAGGAAATGATCAGTGAACTTAGAAACAGATCAATGGATGGGAGTTCCATGGTGACCTAGTGGTTAGGATTCCGGGCTTTCACAGCTATGGCCTAGGTTCAGTCCCTGGTCAGGGAACTGAAATCCTGCACGCTGTGTGGTGTGGCCAGGGGGAGAAAACAAAACAAAACAAAACAAAACAACCAGATCAATGGATATCATCTCAACAAAGAGAATGAAAGACTGAAAATCAGGAACAAAAAAGAAAAACGAATTAATGCCCAAAGGGCAATAAAACCATAATCTTTGTGGCTATCTTTTCTGGTAAAATTTTTTTCTATTGCCATTGGACAAAAAGCATTTGCATTGCTCTCAGTCTTCTACAAATTAACATCTAGGCTTTCAGAGTTTTTAAATGTTTTAATCAATAGTAAATAATAAATGAAATAAAAGTACACTCCTCTAAAAAATTGGATAATCACTGATGGGACCTGCTAGGCAATGCCCCAGAATATTAAAAAGAAATGCAATAATTCCTTTTAGCCTATTTCCAAATTCTGAAGTTTTTCTTAACAAGAGTTAAGCGCTAAGGCTTAAAAAGAGAGAAATGTAGCTTCTAATAACTTTCTCTTTCTCTTCCTCTTCTCTCTCTCAAAGACTTCTAAAGTTTTGTATATACCAAGGACTATGCTAAACATTTTAGAAATATAAACTTATTTAATCATAGTAAAAGATAAATTGTCCCAAACTTGATCTAGGGAAAAATGCTTCTGTAGGATGTAATTCACAGCTTTCCTCTAGGAAAAACAAAAACAAAATTTCTGAGAAAATGTTTAAAACAAGTTTCTGATGAATTTTAATGGGATTAAGAGTTATTCTAGAAACTAGCTACTCACCTACCCAACTGACTTCTATCTGAGAGTCTGAGCATCTTCTATCAAGAGTCTAGAAATCCTTTTTTCTTTATCTATCAAACAATGATTGTCTATCCATTTTCTTTTTTCCATAATGGAGCAATTTAAAAAAAAAATCTTTTGGCCATGTGGGATCTTATTCCTCAACCAGTGATCAAACTTCACCCCCTGAATTGGAACCACAGAGTCTTAACCACTGGGAAGTCCCTGGAGCAAATTTTTTAATTTGGCCCACTAAAAAGCCTTTTCCCTTGGAACAAGATTATAATAAAATTTGACATATGCTATTAACTAAATTATCTATAAAATCCAATTTTCTTTAGCAACCCTCATAACAACCCAAGAGATCTAAATAGGACTCAACCCTTCTTTCCCACCCAATTTTTATGGATCAAAGCTTCAAACACTTCCCTTTCCCAGGAAGATGGCATCACAAGTCAGAAGTTTATGGTAGACACAATACACGTTTGGATTCACAAATGTCCATGGTGGTGGGGGGGAAGTGATCTGCCTTCAGTTCACACCAGAGTGATCACAGAGGACCATCTACCAATGTGGTAGAATATTTCTAGAGGTTCAGATATCCTGGAGAAATAACCTTGGACTTCAAGGCAACCTTTGTAAGCAGATTAGGTTAGGGGGTCCCTGGAGAAAGAGAACCAGGAATGGCTTTCTCAACATAAGAGAACCCATTTTGGCCTAAGCTATTTTGTGATCTAAGCCTGGCTGCAATGCTTGCCCTTGAACAGGTCTCAGTAATTAATGATCTTAAGGGAGGGAATGCAGAAACAAGGGAGGAGCAGTCAAGAAACAATAGTACTGCCTTGGGGCAAGGTCCTGGTTCCTCAAGAGATATATATAGTAATATATCTTTGAGTTCTGCAGCAAATAAGGTCCCCACCCACATGGAGGATGGATGATGTTGATCCTCCTGACCTTAATCAACTAAAGCTTGGACTCTGTCAACCTTTGCCCCAATTCTATGCTGAGTTCTCCTCTGCTCAATCCCCCTCATGAATATGAATATACCCTTAGCTTAAAACTTCCCCAGTTTTGACGGTGACGGTTCTAACTTCATAAGGTTGGTGTAAGGATTAAATAAATTCATGTAAAATACTTAGAACAGCTCTGACATATGCTAAAAACTCAATAAATGTGAGCTGTTACCACCATCATCGTTATTCTTGGTATTATTATCATTGTTACAAACTTGTCCTAGACGATCTTAAAAGATGTGCATAAGTGCTTGCGGAAAGAGTAGCTTTCACCCTAACTTGGGTTTATATTCTGTCCGTAGTGTTAAAGAATTTCAGATGAACCCCGTAGACATTTGTTATATGGCATCTATACTATACAACTGATAACATTTTTTAACTATATAGATATTTTCTTTATGTGATTAAACATGCAAATATCTGGTTCACCTATTAAAAAACAAACAAACAAACAAAAAACTTCCCCAATTTTGCTGTTTCGGGAGCCACTGCTTCAGGAAAGATCCCCAGTGTTCTCCTTACTTGCTGCAAGTAATAATAAATCCCTCCTTCTCCCAATCTTTGGCTTGGTTGTGTCTATTGGCTTGACACCCACCAAGAGGCAAACCCAGTTTGGGGGTAATATTCCCAGAAACAAGACTGTCAAATGGAGCTCAGACTTGAGACACCAGTTCTTAGAGAGCTGATAGTGATGCCTCAAACTTTACAAGACCAGACCCTGATAAACTAGGTCCTGAAGAATAGCAGGTAACCCTCCTTATCAGGAAAATCCAGAGGCAGCTTGGGCTTGTGGCAGGTCAAATTGGGGACCCCTTTATTCCTACTGTTCCTCATTTCTTGCATTTCCCACAGCTAGCAATGGTCCTTGTCAGTGACCAACAGCAGATTGCCCCGAACTTTGCGGGGCTGTGGTTATATAAGCAGATAGGGTAGGGGGTCCCTGGAGAAACAGAACGAAGCATGGCTTTCTTGACATAAGAGAAGCCATTTTTGACCTAAGCCATTTGTGATCTAATCCTGGCTACAATGCTTGCCCTTGAACAGGTCTCAGTAATTAATGATCTTAAGGGAACAAAAGAATGCAGAAACATTACCTGCTATCTGGCAAGAGAAGTAACAGTAACAAATGTAACATATCAGTTGTGAAAACATATCAGTTGTGAAGACTTCCGGTTATCTTTCAGTGGTAAAGGTTAGTCTGAAGCACTCAACCACCAGATCAACCAGAACCTAAGGGACAATGATGTTGACCTTTTCTGACCCTGGTGACTTCAATCAACTAAAGTTTAGACTCTGTCAACTGTCCAAGCTCCTTCATAAATATGCATGTACCCTCAGCTTAAAACTTCCCCAATTTTACTGTTCTGGGAGATGCTGCTTTAGGAAAGATCCCCAGTGTGTTCTCCTTACTTGCTGCAAGTAATAAATCCTTTCTTCTCCTGATCTTTGGCTTGGTTGTGTCTTTTGGCTCTATACTCACGAAGAGGTGGACACAGTTTTCCAGTCACAACTGAAGGGGGTATTTGGCAGTGGTCTGCAACTGTGAGGGGTCCATTATCTGGGTCAGAGGCCCCCAGTCTTCTCTGAGGTTTGAGACAGGGGGCTTTGATGGCTCCGCAGTCCCCCCAGAGCCACTCTGGAGAAATTATGTTTACTCCACAAGAAGAGAAAGCTGTGGGAGGGTGAGGGTTGGACTATATGTAGAAGGAGCCTCTGGAGGACATAATAAGCACTGACCTTTCCTTGTGGAGTTCTGCAAAGATTTACCAGGGGAAAACTGGTAATGGGACATAAATTACCCTGAGAGTCTAAAGCAGAGGATTCTGGCTTTAAGAATCAGCTCTCAGGGTCTTAGTGAAAAATCAAAACGGTGTTTCCCAAAGTAAGATTCCCTATCAGAATTTCCTGGGGATGTTTATTCAAAATGCAGATTCCTGCCTTCCACACAGATAGTAACTCTGGGGGTGAGGCCCAAGAATCTACATTTTTTTAATCAGGCTGCCCAGATTCACCATCTTGAGGAGCTTGGGGTGAAGCAGGAAGAACAGTCCAGGTGTGTCTCTTAAATGTTCAGGGGAAATAAAAATTAAGCCTCTAGGAAAGAACAACTCTAGGGTGTCAAACCACAGAGTGTCTGTGCAGTGAATTGTTTTGTATTCACTTAGTTGACTTTAATATAAGAAATAGAAACAAACCAGAGGTAGCCTTTTAAAATTTTTATATTTTTTATTATAGGATTATTTAATACAACAAAAGACTTTCCAACATAAAATGTCTAATCTACCTATTCTAGACTAACATTTCTATTAATTCACTTTACATTTACACATACTTCTTTGGCGTGAGGTTGAAGACCATAGCATCTCAACCTATATTGGGTGCCTGTGATGGTCCATGAGTTGCCTTGCAGGTATGGAAGCTCCTCACCCTTTTTCCAGCTGCTGCCTGGACCTTAGGAGAGTGGAGGAATGACAGGCACTCCTACTGTGGGAATAGGTGTCTACATATGATTAGTGCACATGCTGGCTCTACTACCCCCACTCATCTGCTTGTAGGTTCGTTTAAGTTAGACAATCCTGATTTGTTGATGACACGGTGACCCTCCTTGGGATGTAAGCAATGGGTCAAGTCATAATTCATACACTCTACAGCTGGCCTAAATGTCTTTATCCATTGCCCATGGGTCACTGGACCACAACCCCTCAGGCATTCCCCAAGGCGGTAAGGGAAGGTGTGTGATCCAAATTTATATTTGCTGACTTCCCTGTGTCTGGTTTCTAGCCAGTCCTACATTTACAAGACAATGTGATAAGGACCCTGCCCAGCTAGGGAATTTGGGTACGGGGGATAAAGACAAAAAAGAAGACCTCTTAGAATGACAGGAGTTGTGGCTCATTTTAAATGAAGTCAAGAATGATTTGCATCACTGACCACTTATGGACACCACTGTCAGAAGAGTTCTGAGCCCAAAGGTGAAGAAAGTTGAGCCAGGCCTCTCTGGCTTTCCCTTCCTCTCACCTGGGTGAGACTGGGAGGCATTCACTGACCAGACTGAGGAGGTTTGTTTGCCTACTGAATGACCAGTAGGATAAGGTCTGTCTACATTCCCTCCCTCAGTGTCAAGTCGTTTGTAATGTTGAGGTCTCAGCCCTCAGCAGATAAACCAAACCCTGAACTTGAGTTCTGTTATATGCTGGCTGTGTGATTTTCAGCAACTAACTTCTCCTTCCTTGGTCTCACTTTACTCATCTCTAGAATGGGGATAATATCTCTGCATTAGCTTGTGAGCGCTGCTCCAACAAAGTAACACAGGCTGGTTGATTTAAACAACAGAAATTTATTTTCTTGAATTCTGGAGGCTAGAAGTCTGAGATCAAGGTGTTAGCAGGGTTAGTTTCTTCTGAAACCTCTATCCTTGGCGTGTAGATGGCCACATGTTCTTCTTTCTATATGTGTCTGTGTCCTAATTTCCTCTTATAAGGGCACCAATGGTATTGGATTAAGGCCCACCTAACGACCTCATTTTAACTTAATTATCTCTTTAAAGACCCTATCTCCAAATACAATCACATTATGAGGTACCCGGGGTTAGGACTCTAACATTGAATTTTGGGAGGACAAAATTCAGCCCATAACAACCTACTAGGTATTATTGTGAGGACTGAATTATCTAAGGCGTTTAAAGCATTAACATGAAGTCTGACATAGTATGCCCCACAAAATGGTAAATGCTATTATTTTGAGGTCCTACATAAAAGAAAGATACTGTCATCGAAAGACAAGAAAACATAGATGGGAAAGAGAATTCTCCTAATTATGGCTCCTATTTCCCATCTGATGGACACTTCTGTTGTTCTTCAAGCCCTTCTTTTAAAAGTGTGCCGACACAATGTCTGAACATAGCATCTGTGGGGGACTTTCTAAGGGCTAGAAAGCAGACAGTTACAGTTTTCTTCTTTGCCTGTTGCTGTTATCTTTCTGGCTTATAAGCTCTCTGAGGATTGTCTTAAACTTCCTTTGTATCTCTTACTATATCTAAGAATACCATGCTGAGCACAGAGTAAGGGCTCAGCAAAAAACAACAAATCAAACCATATGTCTTTGTGATAGTTGACTTATTTCTAGAAACAAGTCCTGGCCAAAGAGGTATGTTATCCTGAAAGGGTAGATCGCCATCTAGTGAGCCTTGCTATTAGACTAGGAAAGTGTGAGGTTCAGAAAACCCCAGGTTGCTACTTGTATGTCTTTTACGTTAGATATTTATATATGCAAACACAAACAGAAATCTTCTTATAGTTTGACAGCTTGATCTATTATTGATAAATTCAACTAAACTTTTATTTTCCTTTATTCCCAAAAGATTTCTTCATCAATCTCAAAATGAAACAAATTTACCAAACAAGCTATAGACTAAAATAATCTCATAACTGAGATAAAAATGACTGATGGATAAAAGCTGATACATTTTGCTCTGGAAAGTGTCTTTGAGCACAGTGGTGAATGTATTTTCAGTAGGAGTGAGTCTAGAGGACAGGGACAATAGGCAACAAATGAAACCCCTATACCATTAACAGCAATCAACAAGCAATGAGGAAAAGCAGTAGAGGAAATGGAGTCTATACCTAAAGGATCAGCACCAAGGTTGGATGCCTATTAGCCTTTTGAAGTTCAGTTTGAGGACTTAAAGACCGGGTATAGCAAAGAGCCACCCTGGGGATGGCTTCTTGGCTTTAAGGCCCATTTTGATCTGCACAGCATCAGAGTTTACAGGAGATGGTGTCTGCGAGTACCTTCACTGCCAAATACTGTAGTTCCCCACTGCACCTCTAGGGAGGAGCCTGCTCTGCCGCAGCAGATTTTTCAATGTGGACTTTTCCTTATAGAATCAATGGTTATATTTCAAAGACCAGACTCACTCATTGGTAGAAATGCTTTTGGTGACTGAGTCTTAGACTCTCACTCATACATTCATTCAACAAATATTTATGGACCTCCAAGAGTGTGCTAGATACTGTTCAGACACTAAGGCTTTAATGGTGAACAAGATGGACAAGATTTTTGCCCTCATAGAGCTTTTTTTTTTTTTTTAAGAGGGCAAAGACAGTAAGCATGTAAACAAAATAGATAACAATGTCAGGTACTATGAAGAAAAAATAAAGCAAGGTAGGATGGATGGTGGCAAGGGTTCTGCTGTTTTCTGGAAGGCTGCTCAGGAAAGGCTCACCTGAGGAGGTGACATTTGAGCCACTTCTTAGTCTCTTTTGGCTTACCAACGTACAGACAAAAAACTGACTTTTGAAACCTCACCTGTTCATCATTAGACTAGTGTCTGTAGTTCAGTGTGGCTGCAGTTTAGAAGTGAGACACGCCGTGGGGGTGGGGATGGTGCTGTGATGAATTGGGCGATTGGGACTGACATGTATATACTGATGTGTATAAAATTGATGACTAATAAGAACCTGCTGTATATAAAAAAAAGAAACCGACATCTATGTTGATAAAAGAAAACAAATGTCAAAAAGAAGAAGGGCGGACTTCCCTGGTGGCACAGTGGTTGAGAGTCTGCCTGCCGATGCAGCGGACACGGGTTTGTGCCCCGGTCCGGGGGGATCCCACACGCCGCGGAGCGGCTGGGGGCCCGTGAGCCATGGCCGCTGAGCCTGCGCGTCCGGAGCCTGTGCTCCGCAACGGGAGAGGCAACAACAGTGAGAGGCCCGCGTACCACAAAAAAAAAAAAAAAAAAAAAAAAAAAGGGCAACCTGACTTTTCCATAAACCTACTACAAACTGTACCATGTGAGATATACAAAACGAATTGCTCCTGATACCATGTTTCTTCTCCTTTTGGCTTCTTAGTGTTGTGACAATACCAGGGAGATAGAGACTAGTTTGACTTTCAGAATCCTATGTAATTTTATTGGCCTCATGTTATTTATATAGATGTTGCTATCACAGAAATAGGGGATATTTAATTAAACCTTAAAGCAAAAAAACAAAAGAAGTGAGACATGGAGAGAGGGAGCAGATTAACTCAGGCAATGAGTCTGGAGAAGGGAGCAGTAGACAAATCATAAAGGACTTTGTAAGTCACAGTAACTAGTTTGGGCTTTATCTGGAGGACAACTGAGAAGCCACCGATGAGTTTTAAACAAGGGAGTGAAAGAATCAATATTATCATCTTGGAAAATCACTCTGGATATAGGATGGAGACATCAACCCTGAAGGCAGGGAAAATGGTTAATAAGTCAGTGCAACGATCCAGACAACAATCCAAATTGCCTGAATTCAAGAGGAAATGGGGCCAGAAGGAAGTTGACTGAGGTGAAAAGGCAAGATGTGATGGTTATAGAGTGTGAAGAACGATGATAGGGAGAAGTGTGTGCTCACTCACTGAGAATGGGAAAAGGGAGGGTGAGACAGGTGACAGAAGATGGATTCAGTTTGAGGTGCCTACAGACATCCAAGCGAATGTCAGCAGGAAGTTGAAAATATAGGTCTGGGGCAGACCTGTGCCTGATATATACAGGTTTGAGAGACAAAAAGATAATTGAAACC
This sequence comes from Mesoplodon bidens, assembly GCF_964165515.1. Taxonomy (NCBI): domain Eukaryota; kingdom Metazoa; phylum Chordata; class Mammalia; order Artiodactyla; family Ziphiidae; genus Mesoplodon; species Mesoplodon bidens. The sequence goes on along the minus strand of NC_138177.1, from coordinate 167,787,236 downwards.
AAGAGAGGACGGATAGGTCACCTTTTTTAGGGAAATGACAAAAGAGTCAATGACAGAGCCAGGAAGAAAAGCAGCATTTACAAGACTGGCAGCAAAAGAGCAGAAACAGTGAAGGAAGGATAAAACAGAATGACTAATCAGAACCATCGAGAATAGTAATAAGATGTGTATTGTGATTTCATAGTCCCATCTGGTTAACTGGCTTGTTATGTGGAAACCAGTTACTTCCCCATCTTTGACCCTCTGGCAAAGCTTTTGTTTGTTCAGCAAAATTTATTTGAGCCTGTACTATGTGCCAGACACTGTTCTAGGTGCTAGGGCCATATCAGTGTACAAAAAAGACAGACGCCCTGACTTTATGGAGCTTACATTCTAGTGTGGGGAACAGATAATAAACACATTAAAAATAGGTAAACAAATACTAGAAGGTGATAAATGCTATGGGGAAAAACAGAGTAGATTAAGTGACATCAGTGGGGGACTTCCTTGGTGGTCCAATGGTTTAGAATTCGCATTCCAATGCAGGGGACGCGGGTTCAATCCCTGGTCAGGGAACTAAGATCCCACGTGCCACGGGGCAACTAAGCCCGTGTGCGGCAACTACAGAGCTCACGCGCTTTGGAGCCTGCTCAACGCAACGAGAGAGAAGCCCGCGCACCGCAAGGAAGAGCCCCCGAGCCACAACAAAAAGATGGTGTGTGCCACAACTAAGACCCAACGCAGCCAAAAAAAAAAAAAAAAGAGAGAGAGAGAGAGATAGAGAGAGAGAGAGAGAGAGACATCAGGGTTGTAGAGAGAGTATGTGAGCAATTTCCAATGGGGCAGTCAGGGTAGCCTCATTGAGTAGGTGATACTTGAGTAAAATCTTGAAATTTGCAAGTAGCTATCTGGGGGGAAGAGCAGAAGTTACCACTACAAAGGTCTTGAGGCAGGAGCTAGCTTAAGAAGTTCGAGCAGTGACCAGTGTTAGGGTACTAGATGAGATCAAAGAAGAGATAGGGGAGCATCAGGTCGGATTCCACTTTTGCTCTGAGAAAAATAAGGGACTATTAATAGGGAGGTTTTGAGCTTAAGAATGATACGCCTAAGGTTTCTAACGGGATCTCTCTGCTGCATTTAGAATAGATGCTGAGTGGCAAGGGCAGAAGCAGGGAGACCAGTTAGGAGCCCAGGGCGGAAGTTCAGGCCAAAGACGACAGTGCTTTGAAGCAGGATGATAGCAGAGCGGGTTCTTGACAGTTTGGAAGTGGGATATAAGCGGAGAGGAGTCAAGAACGAAACCAAGGCTTGTGTCTTAAAGAAAAGGAAAGATACTGCCATCAACCGAGGCAGGGAAGACTTTGGGAGGAGCGGGTCGGTTTTTGGCGGGGTGGAGGGTGTTCGGGAGACAGGAGGAGGAACCAGGAGCCGTCTATCCAAGTGGAAACGTCCAGGAGGACGTTGCCAATACACGTTTGAAGCTCGGGAGAGAGATCTGAACTGGAAATCTATGACGTTGTTAGGGGGCAGTTGGTATTTAAAACCACGAGAGTAAACACATAGTTTCAAGATGAGTGCTATGAACAAAAAGCAGGAAAGGGAGGCTAGAGTGTTTGCGTGTGTGTGTGTGTGTGTGTGGTGGGGGTATTTTACAAAAGATGGTCACAGAACGGTCACATGCTCCCTCTCAGAGAAAAAGAGAGCGCTTAGGGCAAGTCTGGCAGAAGGCATCCGATGCCGGAGCCCTCGCAGCCGGAGCAGGGCGCTGGGGAGGCAGAACTGGGCCACCGAGGCGGAGGCCGAGGGCCCTGAGGGCCCCGAGGCCTGGAGGCAGGCCGCTTCTCCGTCAGGCTCTGTCCGGGGGCCACGTTTCTCCTCAGCTTCCTGCCCGCTAGCGTTGGGACCCGGCAGCCGAAACCGAAATTCATCTAAACCACAGTTCCAGCTTCTCCCCAAAGCTAAGGAGTTGTACGGAGACGGGAGGGAAAGCCGAGAGAGCAGGGCCAGAATGCAGATTTCACTCATACTGCATAGCTCGACTACTTCAGGGCCGATCTCCGTAACTGGTAAACTCGTAAAAACAACACAGTCACAACTTTCATAACGACACGGGCGGCCCCACTAGCGTCACTCTGAGGTAACAGCTTTTCTCTTCAATCGCTCTATGGGCCCCCCAGGGCGGGAGGCCTCCGCCACTACGGGAGGAAGGATGGGTCAATTCACGCTCCGGGAACAAGGCCGACTGAGCGCCACAAAAGGATTCGCAGGGCGGGGCGACGCGACGACACTCTCTCTCCGTCTCTTTCTTTCTGTCTCTGTCTCTGTCTCTCCGCCCCCCCCCCACCATTGGTTGCGATCGCGAGGCTTTCCTCCCGGACTGGCCACTGGGGAGGCTCTGAGCCTGGTAGCAGCCCGCCTCCGTGGACGCGCGTGCGCACGCGTGCCGGGCGCTCGCCACACTGAGCAGGCGCGGCCTCGTGTCGGCTGGTGGGTCGGGTGGAGCGGCGCGCTCTGCGTCCCGGCGCTCCGCTTTCCCTGCCGGTCCCGCCCTCCGTCGCGGTGGCGCGGTGCACCTTGGGATAGGGAGCGATCTCCGAGCGAGGCAGCAAGATGGACGCGGGATTCTTCCGCGTAAGTGGGAACGCGGGGATCTGGGGTGAGGTGAGGGGCTTATCGGTAAGGCCCGGCAGGAGGCCTGAGTTCGGGACGGGGTAGCCAGCGAGCGGAAGCTTCCAAGATCCTAAGGATCCTTGATGCCAACGGACGCTCCCCTCTGCCCTGCGGCGGGGACCGGTGCGCCCCTGCGCAGTCTCCTCCTCCGGAATCGTCCCCCCCTACGCGGCGGCGACAGTCGCCGGAAAATGGCGGCGGGAATGGCCCGAAGCAGTACCTCGCCGCCCGCCCGCCTGCTTGGCGGGGCCTGCGGGCCGAGCCGCGCGCGTCGCCGGGTCCTGGGGCCTAGCGGACGCGCGAGGAGGAAGTCCCTGGGGGGCGGCCGGAGGGAAACCCTGAGGTGACCGGCGGCTGCAGGGTCCTGGGGAGGACGGGTTTGGGGGTACCGCCCCAGGAGAGCGTGGACCGGAAGCAGCGTTAAGCCGCTTTTCTTGAGAAAGCGGGCGCCGACCCCCCCCCCTTCCTGGTCTAAACCTTCGCGGAGGCTCGGGGTCAGAGTTCGCGGGAGCTCCCGCCCAATTTGATATCCCTTCAGGGAGGGGAACGCCGATAATTTGTGGTTAGAACGTTTGAATCTGAGACTCTCCGGGCAGAGGGTGCAACAAAAAGTATGCGCGTGTATGGAGGCGGGGGAATGGGGTAGATCAACTCTTCTTCCCGCTCACCGTTCCTCACCCCTCACCCTCCCCGTTTGTTTTACTCTTTTGAAAGTCCGCTGGAGGAAAGTTGCTTCACTTGCAGACGGGGACGTTTTTTCGTCGTAGTTGGCCCTGAGGGCCCGTGCTTTATCGGGCGCGTGCTGGAGCCTGTTCGTCCCCTTTTTCACTCCTGTAGGGAATGAGCACCCAGTCGAGATCTAGATGGGTGGGCAAGTGACACTAATAGGACTAGAGTCTGCAAATTCTTTTTAATGCAGAACGGACCGTATAGAGACCAGTTGGTCTAAGTCAAAATCTATATGTCACGTAAGTTGGCTCTTTCCACTCTCTGGAGCATATAATATGCAGTTTGTATGTGTGTTTTTAAAGGAAAAGTTAAAAGAGGGGAAGACCGGGACTTTAGTAAAGATAGCTCTAGACACTGCAAAACCAGCATTGAAATTCCTTTTCAGTTGACTTTAAATGTGCTAACTAGGTTTTCATT